>NC_053025.1:484174917-484474917 GCF_003073215.2 Triticum urartu
AACTGCCTGGTAGTTTTGCATCCTAAGCTGCATGAGTGTACTATCTCATATCAGTGGGTTTGAATACTTTGGTTCTACAATGGGTTTTTAAGTGTTTTTTTACCGTGTTGTCCTGTCTTATCCCTAGCTCTTACATCATACTCCCTCCGTCCGGATTAAATGTCGTAGAAATGGATAAAACTGAAGGTATCTAGAACTGAAATACACCTAGACCCATCCATTTATTTCTGGATGGAGGGAATACATGTCAATATGTCATGCCTTTCTATTCTTCAGTACCTATTCCATCTCTGCTGTAGCATGTTTTATAACTGAATCACCATTCTTCTATATAAGGCATGCAAGGGGAAGACGGCTATGTTAGAATCTGAAGGGTTACAAACCAGGTCTTTGCAAAAGATCCAAACGCCAGGAGATAATAAACCAACTCCATTTTTCATAAATACTGCTCCAGCACAGAGAAACCCAACTCCCACTGATAATAAGCAGATTCCAGTGGCCAAAGAACTAGTCCGCTCCAGTCCAGCAAAAGAATGTCAACTCCATTCTAAGAAGCGTGTGCGTATCCTCGCATCATGAAAATTTATAGCATTCTGATCATATTTTCTACATGTTTCTTACCCATCTCTCTTTTAGAAAATAAGGTTAAACGATACAAGACTCCCTCCATTGGGATCGTATTCAAGGAAAATATCTTGCAGGAATTCTCTGTGCTCCAATGCTGATGTAAGTACGTGTTGTATATCACTATATTTTTACACCAGCATGTATTTTGTTAATTGGTGTGAATCTAACCTTTATCTGATCTAAAATTAGTTGTAGCAAAATGTTAAAGGCGCCAATGTTGATTTTTGTAAGGAAAACTGCCTGGTGGTTTTGCATACTAAGCTACATGAATGTACTATCTCATATCACACACATTACTGAATTGTAGTGCTTCTCTGGTTTCCCATTCATTCATTGTGTCAATGTTGCTTTCGTATTACCTTACCTGGCTGATGATAGCTGTGCCATATTGTGTTAATTTGGTGTAGGCTAGTTGCCCAAATGTTCGTTGTGTCAATGTTGCTTTCCTATTATCTGACTTGGCCAATGATAGCAATGCTACTGTGTTAATTTTTTGCAGGCTGCTGAAGATAAGAAGACAAACTCTGAAAACAGCAAGGCAACCCCATTGTTTCTTTCCAGTAAGTCTAGGCCAGGTAATATGGCAATAACTCATGATCAATCTGTTTGGTTCCCGTCCTAATTTATGTTATGATGCAGTGGTCGAGACACTCTCCACTATCAATAATACAAGCCTGCCAAAATCGCCATCTGAATCTGTTTAGTATCCTCTGTCTTGAATGCAACGGAATAAATGTATGTTTGTGAACCAATTAATGGCTGAAGCAATGATGGAAATGGTGGATGAATCAGAGGTGCAGAGTCGTGCGATAGTGTAGCAAAGCAGCAAGAACTTGCCCACATGCTTGTGGGTGTCATCTGTGCTGAGGTTGCAGATTGTGACGTTGTAGATGGTTAGGTTCTGCTCATTTATTTACACTGGCATCAACCTTTGATTGCCCAGTGGATGTAATTTCCTGTAATATATGCTGGATGCGCAACGTTATTCCCTGTATGCCGTACCTTTGCTTGATCGGTTTTGGTCCTGTGCATAATTGCTCGTCGTAATGGGCTCAAATTATCTAATTTAGCCTAAAGACATGAACGAACTTTAGTGGGCCCATTAAGTTAATGGGTCGTTACTAGGCCGAAAGTTACTGGTCGACCCTCTTACCTCCCGGGTCGTTAACAGGCCGACATCGAAGCGGGCAACAGGTGGCCCCAATTTATTTCACAAGCCGTTACTAAGTTGGGGCTACATATGGCCCAACTATACTGTAGGCCTTTAGCAGGCCGAAAGAGACAGCGGGCTTGTACCGGATCATGAATAGCATGGGCCGCTAAGAGGCCGAAAGTCAGGTCGTATTGTAAATGGCCCAGCTGTGTTGGGGGCCTTTAGCAGGCCAAAAGAGAAACCGGGCTGGTATTGGAGCATGAAGGGCATGGGCCGTTAAAAGGCCAAAACTAAGGTCCAACTACAAATGGCCCAACTCATTTATGGTCCGTTAACATGCCGAAAGGCACACATGGCTGGGAATTGGCCCAACACTTAAATGGGTTGCTAAAAGGCCAAAACTCAGGTCCGACTACAAATGGCCCAACTAATTTATGGGCCGTCAATAGGCTGAAAGTGACACTGGGCCAGAAATTGGCCCAACACTTAAATGGTCCGCTAAAAGGCCGAAACTCAAGTCCGACTACAAATGGCCCATCAGATTTATGGGCCGTCAACAGGCTGAAAGACACACCGGGCCAGAAATTAGCGCAACATTTAAATGGGTCGCTAAAAGGCCGAAAGATGTACATCCTGAAAATTGGCCCATCCACTAAATGGATCGTTAACAGGCCGAAATCTCATCGGGCCGATATTGAGCCCAAATATATAGCGGGCTATTAACGGGCTCGAACTGACGATGGGCTGCAATGGTGTCAAATCTTTAACGGGCCGTTGACGGGCCGAATTGGCACATCTCGTATGGGTCGTGGGATTAAATGGACCTGACACAAGTAGGCCTTATATGGGCCGGCCTGCTAATTTTTTCTGGGCCGGCCTTTTTCACCGGAATGGGCCACTGTTGGGCCATGACACGTGTTGACCTATCATAGTGTGCCTCCTGTCCAATGAGTGGATGACATCTGTCCCAACGGTGAGGCAACACATGTTTCCTGCAGCCAATGATGATTTTACACGTGGAAAATCCCCATTGGTCCAGGCTGTTAACGGGTTATCGGATCCAAAACCGGACCCGATAGCTTAACGGCGTTCCATTACAGTGGATGCCACGTGTCGGTCACCCTTGACGAAAGCACTTCTGTGATCGCGATTTATTGTCATGGAAGTGGACACTTCCGTGATGATAATTTTGGTAATGGCATGGAACACTTCTATGACAGCACATGTATGACTATCTTGATTCTGTCATAAAATCGTCATGGATGTACATGCATGACAAAAAACGTGACCTACTGTGACAAACATGTATCATCATGGAAGTGTATTTTTTTGTAGTGCCACCAGCGGCAAAACCCCAGCCTCCTCCGTCCTCCACCCCATAGCGGCCAATCCACCGCCACTATCCTCCGTCACGCCGGAGCCGGTACCCCGACGTCGTCGTCCAACGCAATCGCAACTGCAACGCCCTCAAGGACTTAGCAGCTAAAGCCGAGGCAGAGCTGCCTCCACGACACCGACGCCGACGTGTCCCGTACCAGAACCACTCCGACCACGCCGTCCTGTGCCTCACTGTTGTGGCTCCACTATCGCAACCGTCCACCGCACTGGAGTTGTTCCTGCTACGCCGTCGTTCGCCGCCTCGGATCTGCTTCCCCGCCGCCGACAGACGGCCAACGCACCACACTCAACAACTAGGCCATAGGTTCGTCCAAGGCTGCACCGTCCTCCACAAGTTCTGGTTTCCAGCGAACAACAAGAAGATCATCGGAAAAACAGAAGGAGGACACAACACTACTAGCAGAAAGAGGTACTCCTCTTCCCTTATTCGTGCAAATCTTACGTCTCCGCTCACACCGTATTCATCCCACAAAAGAAACTAGTTGAGCGCTTCTTACTGCATCTTCTTCGTGATACTAAATGCACAAGGTTTCCTCCCTTTTACTATTTCACCTTTGCTAGAGGTCTCTATCCCACCTAGATTTCAAATCAGGGTAAGTCGAACCGCAATTAAAAGAAGCAGCACCCGCTTAGGCGCGCGGAGCACCTAGTCCGCCTATTCCCCGGGGAAGCGGCGCATCAGTGTCTATCATAGGGGTGTGGGGCGCAGGAGCTGCTTGCGCCCGATCTAGAGGTCGGCGGGGCTTGAATGGATGGCCGGGGGGCGGTGCCAAGCACGGCGGTGCGGTGAGGTCGAGGGGAGGGCGCAGGCAGGGGAGGAATACTGGGCCGGTGGCCGCTGGCGTTTCGAGGAAGATCATCAACACTGACTGGCTGGAGGTAGATGAAGGCGATCTGCCCGTTCTTTGTACATCGGACGGTGCAGAAAAAATGGACTGACCTATTTGCTTTCAGTCAACTATTATTTTCATAGAATCCTGTAGTAATTTAGTGTACCATGCAAGTTGTAGAGCTATCATATGTCTCCCGTCATTTATTTCTCACTGACCTGCTATCTGCTACCTTTACACTGTACTAATTGTGCACACACTTCACCCATACTCACACTATTGTTTTTTATGCATGGGTATTTCAGACTCTGACGCAGTGTTGATGAATGCAAAAAAGAACAGACAGAAGTTGCTCCAGTGTAATTCGAAGATAAGCACTAAGCGTTTCAGCGCTCTAATGGGTGTAGTGTCAGCAGTTGGAGACAGTAAACGTAGCTCTGCAGTTGATGATCTCAATCGCCACACACAACCATCCCAGGTGCTTGCTTTAACTTCGCGCTGTCAAATGTGGTTGCATGTTGCATATGGTGTCTAGCTTGTATTGCTTCCAATTTGGTTAAATTGCATCTGCTTACTTTACACATTATACCTTTGATAATGACATGCCTTCCTGTTTTTGATACATACTACATATGTCTATTAACCTTGTTCGTACATCAAACTAATGATCTTTTGTATCCCTCGTCAATCACTTATGACGAGACAGTCACCCGAGTGGGTTACTGTGAGATGCCCTACTCGTTTAAAGAGTGCAGTGTCATCCTCCCCACATGATTCTCAAGAAACAACAAGGCTAAATGAAGATAGTCAACATAGCTCTCTAGTTGATCACCGCAATTCCCCCACACCACCATCGCAGGTGCTTGCTCTTACTTGGCAGTGTGATATGTGGTTGCATGTTGCATATGGTGTCTACCTTGTAATGCTTCTAATTAGGGTAAATTGCATCTGCTTAGTTAATACATTATACCTGTGAATATGACATGCCTTCTTGTTTTTGGTACATACTATGTCTTTCTATTAACCTTGTTCTTACATCAAACTACTTTTCTTGTGTATCCCTCATCAATGCTCCTAATTTGTTAAATTGCATCTCCTTAGCTTACACATTATACATGTGAATATGACATGCCTTCCTATTTTTGGTACATACTACATCTACCTATCACACCATGTTCTTACATCTACTGTTCTTGTGTATCCTGCGTCTATCGCTTATGATGAGACAGTCATGCGTGTGGGTTAATATGAGACGCAATACTCTTATAAAGAATGCAATTTCATCCTCTCCACATGATTCTCAAGAAATAGCAAGCCTAAATGAAGATATTGAACGTAGCTCTGTACCTGAAGACCACACTTTCCCTACACCACCATCACAGGTGCTTGCTCTAACTTCGCAGTGTGATATGTTGTTGCATGTTGCATACGGTGTCTAGCTTGTAATACTTCTAATTAGGGTAAATTGCATCTGATTAGTTTACACACTATACCTGTGAATATGACATGCCTTCCTATTTTTGGTACACACTACATCTATGTGTTAATCTTGTTGTTACATGAAACTACCTCTCTTCTGTATCCTGCATCAATCACTTACGATGAGTCACCTTTATTCGTTGCATATTGCATATTATTTCTAGCTTGTTGCCATGTATTGCTTCTAATTTGGTCAAATACATTTGTTAGGGCACCCTTTTAATTTGGCAGAGTGATATTGGTTTCATCTTTCATATGGTTTCTAGCTTGCATCGATTCTAACAAGTTCAAGCACCTTGTGCTTAGTTTACACTTTATACATCATACATGTCAATATGTCACGCCGTCCTGTTTTTCATACATATTCCATCCTCCTATCATGCGGCTGCCTTACATGAAAGTAGTGTTCGTCAGTATCATGCATCAATGAGTTCTGAAGAGCAAATTTTATTCCTTTTTCTTGTGGGTTTGACTTGACAAGTTAAAATCAAAAGAGGAAGGAAAAGAGTAAGGAAGGCGATGATGGTGGTCCTCTGCAGCAACATAAACGGAGCATCTGTACCGATTCTCCTTGTACTGATAGTGCATTACAAGGTCCAAGTCTCCGCTCCCCTACTCCACCATCCAAGGTGCTTGCTCTAACTTGGCAGTGTGATATCGGGTTGCATGTTGCATATGGTGTCTAGCTCGTATTGCTCCTAATTAGTGTAAACTGCATCTTCTTAGCTTACACATGATACATGTGAATATGACATGCTTTCCTGTTTTGGTACATGCTATATCTGTCTATCACACCATGTTCTTACATGAAACTACTCTTCTTGTGTATCCTGCATCACTCACTTATGATGGGACACCTTTAAGTTGGCAGTGTGATATTAGTTTGCGTCTTGAATATGATTTCTAGCATGTATTGCTTCTAGTTTGATGAACTCCACCTATGACGAGACAGTTTTAACTTCGCAGAGTGATATTGATTGCACCTTCCATATGGTGTCTTGCAGTGTTTCTAATTTGTTGAAGTGCCTTCTGCTTAGTTACCACATCATAGGTGTGAATATGTCAGGCCGTCCATTTTTTCGTACATATTCCATCCTCGTATCATGACTTTGCCTTTCATAAGAGTAGTGTTTGTCAGTATCATGCATGAATGAGTTCTGAAGAGCGAATGGTATTCCTTTTTCTTGTCGGTATGACCTCACAATGCAAAATCAATAAAGCTGAAGGAAATTGGCAAGGAAATGGATGATGTTGGTCCTTCCAAGAAACTGAAATGGAGGTTCTCTACAGATTCTACTCCGCCATCATCCCAACAAGATTCGCAAGAGAACGCAAGGCTAGATAGTCAACGTAGCTGTGTAGATGATGAACACATCTCCCCTACTCCACATCACAGGTGCTTGCTCTAACTTGGCACTATTATATGTGGTTGCATGTTGCGTATGATGTCTAGCTTGTATTGCTTCTAACTTTGTTGAATTGCATCTGCTTACTTTACACATAATGCCTGTGAATATGACATGTGTTCCTGTTTCTACATCAAACTACTATTCTTGCATATCCCGCATTAGTCACTTATGAGAAGGAACCTTTAAGTCGCAATTGTGATATTGGTTGTGTCTTGCATATGATTTCTAGCATGTACTACTTCTAATTTGTTGAAACGCCATATAGTTTGAACTTGGCAGAGTGATATTGGTTGCATCTTTCATATGGTGTCTAGCTTGCAGTGCTTCTATTTTGTTGAAATGCCTTCTGCTTAGTTACCACAGCATAGGTGTGAATATGTCACACCATCCTGTTTTTCATACATATTCCATCATCGCATAATGTGTTTGCCTTTCATCCGAGTACTGCTCGTCAGTATCATGCATGAATGAGTTCTAAGGAGCGAATTTTATTCCTTTTTCTTATTGGTTTGACTTCACAATGCAAAATCATTACAGCTGAAGGAAATTAGTCTGGCAGTGGATGATGGTGGTCCTTCGGAGCAACTCAAACAGGGGGTCTCCACAGATTCTACTCCGCCATCCTCCCAACAAGATTCACAAGACAACACAAGGCTAGACAGTCAAAGTAGCTGTGTAGATGATGAGCACATCTCCCCTACTCCACCATCACAGGTGCTTGCTCTAACTTGACACTATTATATGTGGTTGCATGTTGCGTATGATGTCTAGCTTGTATTGCTTCTAACTTGAATTGCATATGCTTACTTTACACATAATGCCTGTGAATATGACACGTGTTCCTGTTTCTAGAACATATGTGTACATGATGAGCACATCTCCCCTACTCCACCATCACAGGTGCTTGCTCTTACTTGGAACTGTTATACATGGTTGCATTTTTCGTATGATGTCTAGTTTGTATTCCTTCTGATTATGTTGAATTGCATCTGCGTAGCTTACAATTTATACCTGCAAAGATCACTTACCCATAAGACACATTTAACTTGGGACTGTGATGTAGGTTGCATCTTGCATTGTCTTCTAGCTTGTACTGCTTCTAATTTCTTGAAATGGCACTTACGACGAGACACTTTTTACCTGATAGAGTGATATTGGTTGCATGTTCATATGGTGCCTAGCTTTCATTTCTTCTAATTTTGTTGAAATGCCTTCCGCTTACTGTTTTTTCATACATATTCCATCCTCCTATTGTACGTGTGGATATGAAACGCTGTCTTTTTTTGTATATATTCCATCCTCCTATCATGCGCTTGCCTTACATCAAAGTAGTGTTCGTCTGTATCATGCATCAACCAGTTATGCAGAGCTAATTTTATTCATCTTCTTGTGTTTTTGACTTCATAAGGCAATCTTAGAAAATAGGAAGGAAAAGAGTAAGTTAGGGGATGTTGGTGGTCCTCCGCACCGACGCAAACAGAGACTCTCTAGATTTGCCACTGCTATTGCTAATGAAGTTGAAGTCCCAAGTCTACATGATGAGTTCATCTCCCGTACTCCACCATCGCAGGTGCTTGCTCTAAGTTGACAGTGTGATAATTGGTTTCATGTTGCATATGTTGTCTAGCCTGTATTTCTTCTATTTTGATTAAATTGCACCTGCTGAGTTTATATGTTATACATGTGCATATGACATGGCCTTCTGTGTCTAGAATACACTACATCTATCTATCATACCATGTTCTTACATCAAAGTACTGCTGTTGTGTATCCCGCATCAGTCACTCATGATTGGACGCTTTTAACATGGCAGTTTGATAGTGGTTGCATCTTGCATTGATTTCTACGTTGTACTGCTTCTAATTTTTCGAATCGCCACTTATGACAAGACACTTTTAACTTGGCAGAGTAATATTGGTTGCATCTTTCATATGGTGTCTAGCTTGCATTACTTCTATTTTCTTAAAAATCCTTCTGCTTAGTTTGCACATCGTAGCTGTGAATATGCCATGCCGTCCTGTTTTTCTTACATATGTGTAACACCCCAGATGTAATGTACCTTATATGTATCACAACTCTTGCTGTTTCCGGCGCTAAGTTATTTTATTTCCTTGGGTTCGGGTTTTTGTCTCCGTGTGTTGTTGTCTTTGTCATGCATCTCACATCATGTCATCATGTGCATTGCATTTGCATACATGTTCGTCTCATGCATCCGAGTATTTTCCCCGTTGTCCGTTTTGCATTCCGGCGCTCCTATCTCCTTCGGTGTCCCTTTCTACCTCTTTTCATGTGTGGGGGTTAAACATTTCCGGATTGGACCGAGACTTGCCATGCGGCCTTGGTTTACTACCGTTAGACCGCCTGTCAAGTTTCGTACCATTTGTACTTCGTTTGATACTCCAACGGCTAACCGAGGGACCGAGAAAGCCTCGTTTGTGTTGCAGCCCAACACCCTTCCAATTTGGCCCAAGACACACCAAAACCTCTCCCATCGTCCCGGTCGTTCGATCACGATCGCGTGGGCAAAAACCGCACTCCATTTGGAGCTTCCTAGCTCCCTCTATGCCTATAAATAGATCCCCTTCCGAAATCACGGGTCTTCTTTCCCCGAAACCCTAGAAATCCTCCTCGCGCCGCGCCGGACATGTCCGCTCCGCGCCGGACGCACCGCCCCCGCCTTTCGCGTCCAACCAGGGCGTGACACGTGGCATCGCCTCCATCCCCGCGCCGCCGGCCCGCCAGGCCCACGGCAGGCCCCCGCGGCCCGGAGCCACTCGCCCGCGCCGCCGTCCTTCTTCCTCGCGGCCGGCCACCCGGAGCCGCCACGCACCTTCACCGGTGACGACGACCGGCGCCCGCCGCTCCGCCGCATCGCCTCATCTCCGCCCCGACGCCGGCGAGCCACCGCGCCGCCTCGACGCCGGCCTCCACCGCCCGCTCTGACTGGCCGCCGCCTTGCCCTCGCCTCCCATCGCCCGGATCCGGACCCCGGCGAGCTCCTCCGGCCACTGCGAGGTCCGGCCACCTCGTCCCCATCTCGGGCAACGACCTCCTGCTACAGTGCTCCGGCGCACTGAACAGTGCTGGATCTGAGATCTAGCGGAGACGGTTGACTTTTATCCCGTAACCCTAGTTTTTTTGCGATTTTCGTCATGTCGTAACTCCGATCCGTAGCTCCGATTTGCGCGTATGGCAAATCAAAATGTTCGCCTCGACGAGTACATCATTTCATCTCATTGCATCATTTTCATTTGAGTTCATCTTGATGCCCGAAATGCTGTTGGAAGAGGGCTATGTGATAAACTTGTCAGATCTTTTTCATCAAATAGCTATTTGTCATTTTTGCCATGATTAATGTGTGCATGATATGCTCCTGAGCTCTACATGAGTTTTGTTATATGCCATGCCATCTTTACAGCGGTGCTTACCATGTATTTTTGTGATATGTGTGGTGACTAGCACAAGCTTGCAAAGTAGCGTACTCGGTAATGCTGATTTCAGGGACTTGAATTTCACCAAGTCCTTGTCCTGATTTTGTCGTTATGCCATATGTTCATGTGGTTTCCTAGTGATTCGCGCCTATTTTGAGGATGATCAGTAAGGATGATTTGTTAACATTGTGGTGCTCTATCCGTCCTTGTCTTTTTTTTCATTTATGGAGCATCCTAGATTGAGTCAATGGAGCTCTACTTTTGCTATTTCATGAATCCTGGCAGATTGTTGACTTGTTAGCGATTTTGCCGAGGATGTTGCTATGGATCCATGCATGCTATGTTGTTGTTCTTGCCATGTCTAGCTTCTATGCCATGTATGCTTGATGGGTGTATTCTTAGTTGGTCATGACATGCTCTGTAGTGAGTGCATCGAGCTCGTAAACATGCCTACTCGTTAACTGATTTGCATGCTCCAGTTTTTCACGAAGTCTGAGATCTGTTTATGTTTTTGCCATGTTCACATGCTTGCAATTGTATTTTCTGATCCCTTTTAGCTCAAGGTCACTAAGGGACTTTTGTTAAGTGCTTTGAGTAGCTTCATGCCATGCCTTGCTTTGACATGTTAAGTTCCTGTAGCATGTAGTTTTCATGCTCCAAAGTGGGCTTCCTGATGATAAATTCCAGACTTGTGTTAATTTCACTAAGTCTGAAACCTGTTATCATTTGCATTTTTGTCATGCTTGTTTGAACATCTTAATGGATGATTTAGCCGTACCTCAGTGTTCATCTTTTGTTAAGCTTCATAAGTGGATCCTTGTCATGTATTTTTTTGTCATGTTTGAGTGCTGTAGCATATTTATCTTGATGGATTTAGATGGCTACTTGTTGATTATCGCAGACCGGTGCCATATTTGTTTTGCTTGCCATTTCCAAACCGTGCATCCGATTCCGGTGATCTTTATATCGATTTCAACCGAAATCACCTCACCTTTCCAGTGGCACTCTTGGATTTCCATGTTGAGGCCAGGTTCAATCTTTCCTTGTCAAATCTTGCATATGCATCACATACCGCATCCCGCATAGCATACCATGTTTGCATCATGTTGTTTGAGCATTGCACGTGGTTGATTGTGTTCCTTTTGCTTGTTTGTCTTGTTTGGGTAGAGCCGGGAGACAAGTTCGCGAATGAGGAGCCCGTTGAGTTCACTTACGAGGATCAAGTCAACTCTGACAACTTTGCAGGCAAGATGATCATACCCTTGAAATCACTTCTATATTTGCTTGCTAGATGCTCGCTCTTTTGCTATGCCTACGCTACAATGCCTACCACTTGCTTATCATGCCTCCCAAATTTCCATGTCAAACCTCTAACCCACCATGTCCCAGCAAACTGTTGATTGGCTATGTTACCGCTTTGCTCAGCCCCTCTTATAGCGTTGCTAGTTGCAGGTGAAGATTGGAGATTGCTCCTTGTTGGAATATTGTTTATTGTTGGGATATCACCATATTATCTTGTTATCTTAATGCACCTATATACTTGGTAAAGGGTGGAAGGCTCGGCCTTTTGCCTAGTGTTTTGTTCCACTCTTGCCGCCCTAGTTTCCGTCATATCGGTGTTATGTTCCCGGATTTTGCGTTCCTTACGCGGTTGGGTTATAATGGGAACCCCTTGACAGTTCGCCTTGAATAAAACTCCTCCAGCAATTCCCAACCTTGGTTTTACCATTTTCCACCTAGCCTCTTTTTTCCCTTGGGTTTCCGGAGCCCGAGGGTCATCTTTATTTAAACACCCCCGGGCCAGTGCTCCTCTGAGTGTTGGTCCACCTCGTCAGCCACCAGTGGCCACCAGGGGCAACTCTGGGCTGGCCTACCGGAAGTTTGGACAATCTGAGTGTGCCCTAAGAACGAGATATGTGTAGCTCCTATCGGGATTTGTTGGCACATTCGGGTGGTGTTGCTAGACTTGTTTTACCATTGTCGAGGATGTCTTGTAAAACCGGGATGTCGAGTCTGATCGGAATGTCTCGGGAGAAGGAATATCCTTCGTTGACCGTGAGATCTTGTGATGGGCTAAGTTGGGACACCCCTGCAGGGATTTGAACTTTCAAAAGCCGTGCCCATGGTTATGGGAAGATGGGAATTTGTTAATGTCCGGTTGTAGATAACATGAAACTTAACTTAATTAAAATGAATCAACCGCGTGTGTAACCGTGATGGTCTCTTCTCGGCGGAGTCCAGGAAGTGAACACGGTGTTGGAGTAATGTTTGACGTAGGTTGTTCTAGGATCACTTCTTAATCATAGTTCTTCGTTCATGCTTTGCCTTCTCTTCTTGCTCTCTTTTGCGAACAAGATAGCCACCATATATGCTAGTCGCTTGCTGCAGCTCCACATACCTTGCCTTACCTATAAGCTTAAATAGTCTTGATCACGAGGGTGCGAGATTGCTGAGTCCCCGTGACTCACAGATTACTTCCAAACCCAGATGCAGGGAGCGATGATACCGCTCCAGACGATGCGCTTGAGCTCAAGTGGGAGTTCGATGAAGACTCTCGTCGTTACTATGTGTCTTTCCCAGATGATCAGTAGTGGTGCCCAGTTGGGGCGATCGGGGACCGTGTCGCATGTGGGGGTTGATCTTTTATTTTGGTACCGTAGTTGGACCATGAGTGTATTGGATGATTGTAATGTTATTCATGTATTTGTGTGACGTGGCGAGTGTAAGCCAACTATGTATCCTTTCCCCTTTTATATATATTTACATGGGTTGTTCTAAAGATTACCTTACTTGCGGCATTGCTTGCAATGCGGTTATGCCTCTAAGTTGTGCTTCGACACGTAGGAGATGTAGCCGCATCGAGGGCATTACAAGTTGGTAATCAGAGCCTTTCCCGACCTTAGGAGCCCCCTGCTTGATAGAATCGTTTGTTGAGTCTAGAAAAATGTTTTGAGTCATTTAGGATTATATATATCTGAGAGTTTAGGAATTCTTTTTACTCCCTAGTCCCTTCATCGCTCTGGTAAGGCATCCTGGCATAGAGTATTGACTCTTCTCTTCTCAAATTTCACTAAAAAAAATTAGGATCACGCGGGTATCTTGGAATCGTTCCGATCGATTTGTGACGAGAACATTGTTCTTGGTGCCTCCTGTCATTTAGGGGTTGTGGTAGTGTCCCGGGGAGTTGAGCTCCGAGGTGTTGTCGTCACAATTTTATTGTTGAGATTCTGGAATACTTGAGTTTCGCCGACATCGAAAATCTCTTCTATGCAGTTGTTGGTGAGATAACCTCGACGCCACCCAGTACTGGGGCGGGAGTTCGGGAGTATTTCCATAACTTGTATAACGGATGCTTTTCAAAGGTTGAGGTAGATGATTTCCGAAGTTTTTCTCAGTTATGTGTTGAAGGATGGATACAGCTGGTTGTAGGATCTGCTAGATTTGGGTGAGATATTATGCTTCCGCTGTATCCCCTACACCTGATTGCATAACCGGAAAGGTTCGGGAGTTTCATAGGTGGGAATTCTTGTAGCTCTAGTTCTTCTTCCACGGATATTTGGTTTGAGATTGGGCGATCCTTACCGAGTATTCGTTCTTGGTCCGTACCTTGTTGTTTTTCTTCTACCTTAATTCCAAGTGGCTTCTCAATTTATGGATATGTGACCATTTCAATTGGAATGCATTCGTTCATTTTGTTCGGATATGAAGACTATATGTTGCAATTTCAACCCGTTTGATTCAGCTTCAATATTTGTCTATCTATGTGCTAATGGATGTCAATCTCTTCAGGATGGCTCCTCCAATGCGCACGACTCTGAATCCTGATCTGCCACCACCACCTCCACCTCCGGAGGCATGGAAGCTGTGATGGCCGCTACCAATGCAAACACGCAGCTAATCATGCAACTTCTTCAAGAGCGCAATCAAGGGAACCAGGGCCAAGGCAACAATCAGAATCACTTTGCTACACTCAACCAGTTCCTTGCTAACCAGCCAAAGACCTTCAGCAATTGTGTTGAGGCAACAGACGCTGATGATTGGCTCGTGGACATATGCAAGCATTTCGAGTGCAGTAACGTCAGGGCCGAGGACTTTGTCAATTTTGCCTCCTTCCAACTCAAAGACCAAGCTGCAGAATGGTTTCAGCAGTACAAAGATTCCAGAGGAGACCGTGTGATTACCTGGGATGAATTCCGTCAAGACTTGAAAGCTCATCATATTCCTCAGAGCGTGGTTGAAAGCAAGCGTGAGGAATTCCGCAACCTGAAGCAAGGCTCTATGTCTGTTTATGAGTACAACAAGATGTTTCAGAAGCTCGTCCGTTTTTCCAAGCAAGACGTCCCTGATGAGAGAAGCATGATATACCAGTTCAGGGGTGGTCTCAGAAAAGAAATCCAGCTAGCTCTCGTCCTCTTTGAGCCCAAGAGGTACAATGAGTTTTACAACATGGCAATGAAGCAAGAGACTGGTCAACTGAAGTGCGATGCTTCCAAGAAGCGAGTCAGAGATGCTACTCCTTCTTCCTCAACTCAAGTGGCTAAGCAGTAGAAGTATTGGCTTCCTCCTCCCCCATTCCGTCAGCCTTATCAGCAGAAGAGCAAAGGTGGCAGTGGATCTTCCCACCCACCCAACCCTGGCTTTCAGAACAAGACTTCGTCTCAAGCTCCAAGATCGAGTGCTCCGTATCACCGTCCGCTTTCAGAGGTCACGTGCAACAAGTGCCAACAGAAGGGTCACTATGCCAACAAATGCTTCAATCAGAGGCGTCTCCCTCCTCCTCCTCCTGTGAGATCGGCAAGTACAGCTGTGGTCAAGCATAACCCCAAGCATGCCAAGGTCAACTTGATGAATGCAGCTCAGGCAGAGGACTCCTCAGATGTCATCATGGGTAACCTTCCTGTTAATGATGTTCCTGCAAAAGTACTTTTTGACACTGGTGCATCGCATTGTTTCATCTCGAGACCTTTTGCATCTAAGCATGAGTTGTCTTCTCAAGTTTTGCATAAACTGTTAGCAGTTGTCTCACCGGGTAAATGTTTGCTCGCAAACTACGAGATTCCGGATGTTTCTATCATGATGGGTGATTTCAAGTTTCTGGCTTCTCCAATGGTCCTTGGTAACTCGGATATTGATCTTATTCTTGGAATGGACTGGCTTTCTAAGAACAAGGCTCAGCTTGATTGTGCAGCCAGGCAGATTCAATTGACTCATTCGTCTGAGGATGTAATTGTCTTTGCCGCTCGGGATAATACCATCCGTCTGTTTTCTCTCAATGAGAAGGGTGAACTGGATGCCATCTCTCAAATTCCGGTCGTTTGCGAATATCAAGATGTCTTTCCAGAAGAGCTTCCAGGAATGCCTCCGCATCGGCCAGTTGAATTCGTTATCGATCTGGAGCCAGGCACGGAACCTGTTTGCAAATGTCCTTACAAGCTTGGACTTGAAGAGTTGAAAGAGCTGAAGAAGCAACTCGATATTCAAGAGCGAATGGGTCTCATCCGACCTAGTTCTTCTCCGTGGGGTTGTGGAGTTCTTTTTTGTGAAGAAGAAGGATGGAACGGACCGACTTTGTGTTGACTACCGTCCATTGAACAAGAAGACTATAAAGAACAAGTACCCACTTCCCAACATCAACGAGCTGTTTGAACAACTCAAAGGTGCTCAAGTATTCTCCAAGCTTGTAATTCTTGCATCGGAAATTTCCTTGTTTCCCCTACAGCAATCATATCAATAAATCCCTCCACATCATTACGATGTGGTTCCTCTATGCTGCCCGCAAAGGGTATCTTACACACCCTACAAAACTCATATAGTGACATCTCCTTAACCTCATCATATAAATGAAATTCCACCGAAGGTGGCGATTTCTTAGCATGAAAGTAAAAATTTTGCACGAAAATATTAGTGATGAGGAGATACTGTTCGCGCTTGTCGCAGAGGAAGTTGACGAGGCTTGCATTCTCAGCCAAATAATAAAGGTCTTCATAAATCCCGGCTTCTCTCAAGAACTCATCATAAGGCCATTCGCACGGCCGAACCTCCGCAGTGCAAGGGAGATTATATTTGGGCTTTTTATTCTCTTCACTTTGCTTATCCTTCGAGCTTCGGCTCGAAGAGCCCCTCAACAATCTCTTCATCATTTTCTCTGAAAAATTTCTGAAATTTTTAGTGACTCAAAATAAAAGTGAATCAAACTCAACAAGATTGATAACAACTACTCCTACAAGTGCCTAGAAACCATATCATGTATTAAAACTACTTTTGACCACATAAATTTGACATCCAAGCTCAAGAACAGGGTCACCTAAGCAGCAAAAATTTGCAGTAAATAAAGCACTGGAACAAAAACTAATTGGACCATTGGAGGAGTCACATACCAAAGAACAATCCCCCAAAGCAGTTTTGTGAATGGAGCTTTGAGCAAGGAGATCGAAAATGGCAGCAATATGAGCTAGAACTCGGGTTTGAGCTGGTGGAGGATTTTTTCTGGAGGAAGACGAAGTGTCTGGGTGCAAAAATAAGTAGAGGGGACCCATCTGGGGTCCATGAGGCAGGGGGCGCGCCTAGGGGGTGTTGGAAATATGCCCTAGAGGCAATAATAAAAGGATTATTATTATATTTCCTTGTTCATGATGATTGTCTTTTATTCATGCTATAATTGTGTTATTCGGAAATCGTAATACATGTGTGAATACATAGACACCAACATGTCCCTAGTAAGCCTCTAGTTGACTAGCTCATTGATCAACAGATAGTCATGGTTTCCTAACTATGGACATTGGATGTCATTGATGACGAGATCACATCATTAGGAGAATGATGTGATGGACAAGACCCAATCCTAAACATAGCACAAGATCGTATAGTTCGTTTGCTAGAGTTTTTCCAATGTCAAGTATCTTTTCCTTAGACCATGAGATCGTGTAACTCCCGGATACCGTAGGAGTGCTTTGGGTGTACCAAACGTCACAACGTAACTGGGTGACTATAAAGGTATACTACGGGTATCTCCGAAAGTGTCTGTTGGATTGACATGGATCAAGACTGGGATTTGTCACTCCATATGACGGAGAGGTATCTCTGGGCCCACTCGGTAATGCATCATCATAATGAGCTCAAAGTGACCAAGTGTCTGGTCACGGGATCATGCATTACGGTACGAGTAAAGTGACTTGCCGGTAACGAGATTGAACGAGGTATTGGGATACGGACAATCGAATCTCGGGCAAGTAACGTACCGATTGACAAAGGGAATTGTATACGGGGTTGCTTGAATCCTCGACATCGTGGTTCATCCGATGAGATCATCGAGGAGCATGTGGGAGCCAACATGGGTATCCAGATCCCGCTGTTGGTTATTGACCGGAGAGTCGTCTCGGTCATGTCTACATGTCTCCCGAACCCGTAGGGTCTACACACTTAAGGTTCGGTGACGCTAGGGTTGTAGAGATATGAGTATGCAGTAACCCGAAAGTTGTTCGGAGTCCCTGATGAGATCCCAGACATCACGAGGAGTTCCGGAATGGTCCGGAGGTGCCGTCCGTTCAGCGCTAGGATCTCCGGTGATTTGGATCATGACGAGTACGACTCCCTCATCCCCGTTCTTTGAACGCTTCCTCTCGCGATCTACAAAGGTATGTAGATGCATCCGATGCCTCATTGCCAGATGAACTCATAGATGGATCTTGGTGAAAACGTAGGAAATTTTTTGTTTTCTGCAACGTTCCCCAACAGTGGTATCAGAGCTAGGTCTATGCGTAGTTCTCTTTGCACGAGTAGAACACAAATTGTTGTGGGCGTAGATGTTGTCAACTTTCTTGCCGCTACTAGTCTTATTTTGCTTCAGCGGTATTGTGGGATGAAGCGGCCCGGACCAACCTTACATGTACGCTTACGTGAGACCGGTTCCACCGACTGACATGCACTAGTTGCATAAGGTGGCTGGCGGGTGTCTGTCTCTCCCACTTTAGTTGGAGCGGATTCGATGAAAAGGGTCCTTATGAAGGGTAAATAAAATTTGACAAATCACATTGTGGCTTTAACGTAGGTAAGAAAACGTTCTTGCTAGAACCCTCTTGCAGCCACGTAAAACTTGCAACAACAATTAGAGGACGTCTAACTTGTTTTTGCAGCAAGTGTTTTGTGATGTGATATGCCAAAGTTGTGATGAATGATGAATGATATATGTGATGTATGAGATCATGTTCTTGTAATAGGAATCACGACTTGCATGTCGATGAGTATGACAACCGGCAGGAGCCATAGGAGTTGTCTTTATTTTTGTATGATCTGCGTGTCATTGAGAAACGCCATGTAAATTACTTTACTTTATTGCTAAACGTGTTAGCCATAGTAGTAGAAGTAATAGTTGACGAGCAACTTCATGGAGACACGATGATGGAGATCATGATGATGGAGATCATGGTGTCATGCCGGTGACAAGATGATCATGGAGCCCCAAGATGGAGATCACAGGAGCTATATGATATTGGCCATATCATGTCACTATTATTTGATTGCATGAGATGTTTATCATGTTTTTGCATCTTGTTTACTTAGAACGACGGTAGTAAATAAGATGATCCCTCATAATAATTTCAAGAAAGTGTTTCCCCTAATTGTGCGCCGTTGCGACGGTTCGTTGTTTCGAAGCACCACGTGATGATCGGGTGTGATAGATTCCAACGTTCACATACAACGGGTGTAAGACAGATTTACACATGCAAACACTTAGGTTGACTTGACGAGCCTAGCATGTACAGACATGGCCTCGAAACACAGAAGACCGAAAGGTCGAGCATGAGTCGTATAGAAGATACGATCAACATGAAGATGTTCACCGATGTTGACTAGTCCGTCTCACGTGATGATCGGACACGGCCTAGTTAACTCGGATCATGTTATACTTAGATGACTGGAGGGATGTCTATCTGAGTGGGAGTTCATTGAATAATTTGATTAGATGAACTTAATTGTCATGAACTTAGTCTAAAATCTTTACAACATGTCTTGTAGATCAAATGGCCAACGTTGTCCTCAACTTCAACGCGTTCCTAGAGAAAACCAAGCTTAAAGACGATGGCAGCAACTATATGGACTGGGTCCGGAACCTGAGGATCATCCTCATAGCTGCCAAGAAAGATTATGTCCTACAAGAACCGCTAGGTGAAGCACCTGCTCTCCCTGCAGAACAAGACGTTATGAACGCTTGGCAGACATGTGTTGATGATTACTCCCTCGTTCAGTGAGGCATGCTTTACAGCTTAGAACCGGGGCTCCAAAAGCGTTTTGAGAGACACGGAGCATATGAGATGTTCGAAGAGCTGAAAATGGTTTTTCAAGCTCATGCCTGGGTCGAGAGATATGAAGTCTCTGACAAGTTCTTCAGCTGTAAGATGGAGGAAAATAGTTCTGTCAGTGAGCACATACTCACAATGTCTGGGTTACATAACCGCTTGACTCAGCTGGGAGTTAATCTCCCGGATGACGCGGTCATTGACAGAATCCTCTAGTCGCTTCCACCAAGCTACAAGAGCTTTGTGATGAACTTCAATATGCAGGGGATGGAAAAGACCATTCCTGAAGTATTTGCAATGCTAAAATCAGCAAAGGTAGAAGTCAAAAAGGAACATCAAGTGTTGATGGTGAATAAAACCACTAAGTTCAAGAAAGGCAAGGGTAAGAAGAACTTCAAGAAGGACGGCAAGGGAGTTGCCACGCCCGATAAGCAAGCTACCGGGAAGAAGCCAAAGAATGGACCCAATCCCGAGACTGAGTGTTTTTATTGCAAGGGAAGTGGTCACTTGAAGCGGAACTACCCCAAATACTTAGCGGACAAGAAGGCCGGCATCACGAAACTTATATGTGATATACATATAATTGATGTGTACCTTACCAGTACTCGTTGTAGCTCCTGGGTATTTGATACCGGTGCGGTTGCTCACATTAGTAACTCAAAGCAGGAGCTGCGGAATAAGCGGAGACTGGCGAAGGACGAGGTGACGATGCACGTCGGGAATGGTTCCAAGGTCGATGTGATTGCCGTCGGCACGCTACCTCTACATTTACCTACGGGATTAGTTTTAAACCTCAATAATTGTTATTTAGTGCCAGCTTTGAGCATGAACATTGTATCAGGATCTCGTTTAATACGAGATGGCTACTCATTTAAATCCGAGAATAATGGTTGTTCTATTTATATGAGAGATATGTTTTATGGTCATGCTCCAATGGTGAATGGTTTATTAATGAATCTCGAGCATAATGCTACACATGTTCATAGTGTGAATACCAAAAGATGTAAGGTTGATAATGATAGTCCCACATACTTGTGGCACTGCCGCCTTGGTCACAAAGGTGTCAAATGCATGAAGAAGCTCCATGAAGATGGACTTTTAGAGTCTCTTGATTATGAATCATTTGACACATGCGAACCATGCCTCATGGGTAAAATGACCAAGACTCCATTCTCAGGAACAATGGAGCGAGCAACCAACTTATTGGAAATCATACATACTGATGTGTGCGGTCCAATGAGCGTTGAGGCTCGCGATGGCTATCGTTATGTTCTCACCCTCACTGATGACTTGAGTAGATATGGGTATGTCTACTTAATGAAACATAAGTCTGAGACCTTTGAAAAGTTCAAGGAATTTCAGAGTGAGGTTGAGAATCAACGTGACAGGAAAATCAAGTTCTTGCGATCAGATCATGGGGGAGAATACTTGAGTCACGAATTTGGCACACACTTAAGAAAATGTGGAATAGTTTCACAACTCACGCCGCCTGGAACACCTCAGTGTAATGGTGTGTCCGAACGTCGTAATCGCACTCTATTAGATATGGTGCGATCTATGATGTCTCTTACCGATTTACCGCTATCATTTTGGGGCTATGCTTTAGAGACTGCCGCATTCACTTTAAATAGGGCTCCGTCGAAATCTGTTGAGACAACACCATATGAATTATGGTTTGGGAAGAAACCTAAGCTGTCATTTCTAAAAGTTTGGGGATGCGATGCTTATGTCAAGAAACTTCAACCTGAAAAGCTCGAACCCAAGTCAGAAAAATGCGTCTTCATAGGATACCCTAAAGAAACTATTGGGTATACCTTCTACCTCAGATCCGAAGGCAAGATCTTTGTTGCCAAGAATGGATCCTTTCTAGAGAAAGAGTTTCTCTCGAAAGAAGTAAGTGGGAGGAAAGTAGAACTTGATGAAGTATTACCTCTTGAACCGGAAAGTGGCGCAACTCAAGAAAATGTTCCTGAGGTGCCTGCACCGACTAGAGAGGAAGTTAATGATGATGATCATGAAACTTCAGATCAAGTTGCTACTGAACTTCGTAGGTCCACAAGGACACGCTCCGCACCAGAGTGGTACGGCAACCCTGTCTTGGAAATCATGTTGTTAGACAACGGTGAACCTTCGAACTATGAAGAAGCGATGGCGGGCCCGGATTCTGACAAATGGCTGGAAGCCATGAAATCCGAGATAGGATCCATGTATGAAAACGAAGATGGACTTTGATTGACCTGCCCGATGATTGGCGAGCCATAGAAAATAAATGGATCTTTATGAAGAAGATAGATGCGGATGGTAATGTGACCATCTATAAAGCTAGGCTTGTCGCTAAGGGTTATCGACAAGTTCAAGGGGTTGACTATGGTGAGACTTTCTCACCCGTAGCGAAGCTGAAGTCCGTCCGAATCATGTTAGCAATTGCCGCATTCTATGATTATGAGATATGGCAAATGGACGTCAAAACGGCATTCCTGAATGGTTTCCTTAAGGAAGAATTGTATATGATGCAGCCAGAAGGTTTTGTCGATCCTAAGAATGCTGACAAGGTGTCCAAGCTCCAACGCTCGATTTATGGGCTGGTGCAAGCATCTCGGAGTTGGAACATTCGCTTTGATGAGATGATCAAAGCGTTTGGGTTTATGCAGACTTATGGAGAAGCCTGCGTTTACAAGAAAGTGAGTGGGAGCTCTGTAGCATTTCTCATATTATATGTAGATGACATACTTTTGATGGGAAATGATATAGAACTTTTGGACAGCATTAAGGCCTACTTGAATAAGAGTTTTTCAATGAAGGACCTTGGAGAAGCTGCTTATATATTAGGCATCAAGATCTATAGAGATAGATAAAGACGCCTCATAGGTCTTTCACAAAGCACATACCTTGATAAGATATTGAAGAAGTTCAATATGGATCAGTCTAAGAAGGGGTTCTTGCCTGTGTTGCAAGGTGTGAAATTGAGCTCAGCTCAATGTCCGACCACGGCAGAAGATATAGAAGAGATGAGTGTCATCCCCTATGCCTCAGCCATAGGGTCTATTATGTATGCCATGCTGTGTACCAGACCTGATGTAAACCTTGCCGTAAGTTTGGTAGGAAGGTACCAAAGTAATCCCGGCAAGGAACACTGGACAGTGGTCAAGAATATCCTGAAGTACCTGAAAAGGACTAAGGACATGTTTCTCGTTTATGGAGGTGACGAAGAGCTCGTCGTAAAGGGTTACGTCGACGCTAGTTTCGACACAGATCTGGATGACTCTAAGTCACAAACCGGATACGTGTATATGTTGAATGGTGGAGCAGTAAGCTGGTGCAGCTGCAAGCAGAGCGTCGTGGCGGGATCTACATGTGAAGCGGAGTACATGGCAGCCTCGGAGGCAGCGCATGAAGCAATTTGGGTGAAGGAGTTCATCACCGACCTAGGAGTCATACCCAATGCGTCGGGGACAATCAAACTCTTCTGTGACAACACTGGAGCTATTGCACTTGCCAAGGAGCCCAGGTTTCACAAGAAGACCAGGCACATCAAGCGTCGCTTCAACTCCATTCGTGAAAATGTTCAAGATGGAGACATAGATATTTGTGAAGTACATACGGATCTGAATGTCGCAGATCCGTTGACTAAACCTCTCCCTAGGGCAAAACATGATCAACACCAGAACTCTATGGGTGTTCGATTCATCACAATGTAACTAGATTCTTGACTCTAGTGCAAGTGGGAGACTATTGGAAATATGCCCTAGAGGCAATAATAGAAGGATTATTATTATATTTCCTTGTTCATGATGATTGTCTTTTATTCATGCTATAATTGTGTTATCCGAAAATCGTAATACATGTGTGAATACATAGACACCAACATGTCCCTAGTAAGCCTCTAGTTGACTAGCTCGTTGATCAACAGATAGTCATGGTTTCCTGACTATGGACATTGGATGTCATTGATGACGAGATCACATCATTAGGAGAATGATGTGATGGACAAGACCCAATCCTAAACATAGCACAAGATCGTATAGTTCGTTTGCTAGAGTTTTTCCAATGTCAAGTATCTTTTCCTTAGACCATGAGATCGTGTAACTCCCGGATACTGTAGGAGTGCTTTGGATGTACCAAACATCACAACGTAACTGGGTGACTATAAAGGTATACTACGGGTATCTCCGAAAGTGTCTGTTGGGTTGACACGGATCAAGACTGGGATTTGTCACTCCATATGACGGAGAGGTATCTCTGGGCCCACTCGGTAATGCATCATCATAATGAGCTCAAAGTGACCAAGTGTCTGGTCACGGGATCATGCATTACGGTACGAGTAAAGTGACTTGCCAGTAACGAGATTGAACGACGTATTGGGATACGGACGATCGAATCTCGGGCAAGTAACGTACCGATTGACAAAGGGAATTGTATACGGGGTTGCTTGAATCCTCGACATCGTGGTTCATCCGATGAGATCATCGAGGAGCATGTGGGAGCCAACATGGGTATCCAGATCCCGCTGTTGGTTATTGACCGGAGAGTCGTCTCGGTCATGTCTACATGTCTCACGAACCCGTAGGGTCTACACACTTAAGGTTCGGTGACGCTAGGGTTGTAGAGATATGAGTATGCAGTAACCCGAAAGTTGTTCGGAGTCCCGGATGAGATCCCGGACGTCACGAGGAGTTCCGTAATGGTCCGGAGGTGAAGAATTATATATAGGAAGTACAGTTTCGGCCATC
Organism: Triticum urartu; assembly: GCF_003073215.2. Classification (NCBI taxonomy): domain Eukaryota; kingdom Viridiplantae; phylum Streptophyta; class Magnoliopsida; order Poales; family Poaceae; genus Triticum; species Triticum urartu. The sequence goes on from NC_053025.1 coordinate 484,199,271, forward strand.
GGGGAAGTTTCGGGGTCACCAATATTGTACCGGGACCACCCGATGGGTCCCGGGGGTCCACCGGGTGGGGCCACCCATCCCGGAGGGCCCCATGGGCTGAAGTGGGGAGGGGAACCAGCCCATAGTGGGCTGGTGCGCCCGCCCCCCCTTGGGCCCCCCATGCGCCTAGGGTTGGGAACCGTAGGGGAGGGGGCGCCTCCAGTTGCCTTGGGGGCTACTCCACCCCCATGGCCGCCGCCCCCCCCCTAGGAAATCCCATCTCCTAGGGCCGGCGCACCCCCCTAGGGGGACTATATAAAGGAGGGGGGAGGGCAGCACCACCTCAAGCCTTGGCGCCTCCCTCTCCCCTACTACACCTCTCCCTCTCGCAGAAGCTCGGCGAAGCCCTGCTGCGGTGACTGCTGCATCCACCACCACGCCGTCGTGCTGCTGGATCTTCATCAACCTCTCCTTCCCCCTTGCTGGATCAAGAAGGAGGGGACGTCACGCTGACCGTACGTGTGTTGAACGCGGAGGTGCCGTCCGTTCGGCGCTAGGATCTCTGGTGATTTGGATCACGACGAGTACGACTCCCTCATCCCCGTTCGTTGAACGCTTCCGCTCGCGATCTACAAAGGTATGTAGATGCATCCGATCACTCGTTGCTAGATGAACTCATAGATGGATCTTGGTGAAAACGTAGGAAAATTTTTGTTTTCTGCAACCTTCCCCAACAGGGGGTGGGCGCGCCCTGGACCCTCGTGGCCAGGTGGTGGGTCCCCCTGGTGTGTTCTCAGTGACAAATATTCTTAAATATTCTAGAAAAAATCATATAAAATTTTCAGGACATTTGAAGAACTTTTATTTTTGGGGTATTTATTATTGCAAGGATAATTCAGAAAACAGACAGAAAATATTATTTTTGCTTTATTTAATCTAAATAACAGAAAGTAAAAGGAGGGTACAGAGAGTTGCGCTTTCTAACTTCATCCATCTCATCCTCATCAAAAGGAATCCACTAACAAGGTTGATCAAGTCTTGTTAACAAACTCTTTCCGAATCACATGAAACCGGAGAATTTTCGAATAACACTAAGTTACCTCAACGGGGATATGCAAATCCCCAACAATAAGAATATCATATTTCTTCTTGATAGTAGGAAGAGGAAATTCAAAACCTCCAATAGTAATCGTTGAATTTTTTCCAATAGAATTAATACTGTGGACTTGAGCTTATTTCCTCGGAAAGTGTATCGTATGCTCATTACCATTAACATGAAAAGTGACGTTGCCTTTGTTGCAATCAATAACAGCCCCTGCAGTATTCAAAAAGGGTCTACCAAGAATAATAGACATACTATCGTCCTTAGGAATATCAAGAATAACAAAGTCCATTAAAATAGTAACTTTTGCAACCACAACAGGCACATCCTCGCAAATACCGTCAGGTATAGTAGTTGATTTATCAGCCATTTGCAAAGATAATTCAGTAGGTGTCAACTTACTCAAATCAAGTCTATGATATAAAGAGAGAAGCATAACACTAACACCGGCCCCAAGATCACATAAAGCAGTTTTAACAAAGTTTCTTTTAATGGAGCATGGTATAGTTGGTACTCCTGATCTCCAAGTTTCTTTGGTATTCCACCCTTAAAAGTATAATTAGCAAGCATGGTGGAAATTTCAGCTTCCGGTATCTTTCTTTTATTTGTGACTATATCTTTCATGTACTTAGCATAAAGATTCATTTTAAGCATATCAGTTAAACGCATACGCAAAAAGATAGGTCCAATCATTTCAGCAAAGCGCTCAAAATCCTCATCATCCTTTTTCTTGGATGGTTTAGGAGGAAAAGCCATGGGTTTCTGAACCCATGGTTCTCTTTCTTTACCATGCTTCCTAGCAACAAAGTCTCTCTTATCACAACATTGATTCTTTGATTGTGGGTTATCAAGATCAACAGCAGGTTCAATCTCTACATCATTGTTATTGCTAGGTTGAGCATCAACATGAACATCATCATTAATATTATCACTAGGTTCATGTTCATTACCAGATTGTGTTTCAGCATCAGAAATAGAAATATCATTAGGATTCTCAGGTGTGTCAACAACAGGTTCACTAGAAGCATGCAAGTTCTATCAATTTTCTTTTTCTTCCTCCTGGAAGAACTAGGTGCATCAACATTAGTTCTCTGAGAATCTTGCTCAATTCTGTTAGGGTGGCCCTCAGGATACAAAGGTTCCTGAGTCATTTTACCCCCTCTAGTCACAACTCTAGCAGCATTATCATTTTTCTTATTATTTAATTCATTGAGCAAATCATTCTGAGCCTTAAGTACTTGTTCTACTTGAGTGATAACAATAGAAGCATGTTTACTAATAAGTTTAAGTTCACTTTTAACTCTAGACATATAATCACTCAAGTGTTCAATCATATAAGAATTACGTTTCAATTGTCTACCAACATAAGCATTGAAGTTTTCTTGTTTAACAATAAAATTATCAAACTCATCCAAGCATTGGCTAGCAGACATATAACGAGTAATATCACCTTCATCAAATCTATAGAGAGAATTTACCTTTACTACCTGTGTCGGGTTATCAAGACCATGTATTTCTTCAATAGGTGGTAAATTCTTAACATCTTCAGCTTTAATACCTTTTTCTTTCATAGATTTCTTTTCCTGTTGCATATCTTCAGGACCGAGAAATAGAATACCCCTTTTCTTCGGAGTTGGCTTAGGAGTTGGTTCAGGAAGTGTCCAATCATTTTTATTACTCAGCATATTATTCAATAGTAATTCAGATTGATCAACAGTTCTTTCCCTGAAAACACCACCAGCACAACTATCCAGGTGGTCTCTGGAAGCAACGGTTAGTCCATTATAAAAGATATCAAGTATTTCATTTTTCTTGAGAGGATGATCAGGCAAAGCATTAAGTAATCGGAGAAACCTCCCCCAAGCTTGTGGGAGACTCTCTTCTTCAATTTGCACAAAATTATATATTTCCCTGAAGGCAGCTTGTTTCTTATGAGCGGGGAAATATTTAGCAAGTAATAAATCATATCCCGGGGACTACGCACACAACCAAGATCAAGAGAATTAAACCATGTTTTAGCATCACCCTTTAATGAGAACGGAAACAACTAAGGATAAAGTAATAGCAAGTTTTCTCATCATTAGTGAACAAGGTGGCTATATCATTTAATTTAGTAAGATGTGCCACAACAGTTTCAGATTCATAGCAATAAAAAGGATCAGATTCAACCAAAGTAATTAATTCAGGATTGACAGAGAAATCATAATCCTTATCGGTGATACAAATAGGTGAAGTAGCAGAAGTAGGGTCATATTTCATTCTAGCATTCAAAGACTTTTCTGCCAGCTTAGCTAACAATTTCTTAAGATCATATAACACCCACGATGTGGCTATATCTCCCACGTGTCGAGGCACGACTTAGAGGCATAGCCGCATGATGGTTAAGTCGCAAGTGGGGTAATCTTCACACAATCCCATGTACTGAATAAGAAAGGGATAAAGAGTTGGCTTACAATCGCCACTTCACACAAATAACAAGTTAAACATACATCATCCAGAATACAATCAAGGTCCGACTATGGAACCAAAATAAAAGAAGACAACCCCAAATGCTAGATCCCCGATCGTCCCAACCGGGCTCCACTACTGATCGACCGAAAAAGACGCATAACAATGATCAAGATCTTCATCGAGCTCCCACTTGAGCTCGGTTGTGTCACCTGCACTGGTATCATCGGCACCTGCAACTATTTGGAAGTATCCGTGAGTCACGAGGACTCAGCAATCTCACACCCGCGAGATCAAGACTATTTAAGCTTATGGGTAGGGTAAGGTAATGAGGTGGAGCTGCAACAAGCACTAAGCATATATGGTGGCTAACATACGCAAACAAGAGCGAGCAGAGAAGCAACACAACGGTCGAGAAGCTAGAATTGATCAAGAAGTGGTCCTGAAACTACTTACGTTCAAGCATAACACAAGACCGTGTTCACTTCCCGGACTCCACCAGAAAGAGACCATCATAAATTTTTTTGTGTAAATTTATATATATTCATTCCAGACTAGAAGAACACACAATTATTGTGTATCTTCATTCTATTTCTAAAATACCAAATTGTAAATAAATTGACAACATTGTATTTTGTGAACAATTCAGCGTCTATTGAAAATGTTGTGTAATAATACTAAATTCTAAAAAAGTATCAAAACATGTCAATCGTGTTTGTCGAAATGTAAGGATATCACAACATTTTTTAATACACGGTGAACATTTTCTATAAACATGTTGAGTCTTTTTTCAACACATTGTTAATTTTTTGGATGCATGAGGAACATTTTTCAAAAACAAGTTATAATTGTTTAATACATGAGAAGCTTTTTCCAAAAACATGATGAACATTTTTTTAATGCACTAACACTTTCTTTTAAGTTTATGGCAGTTGTAATTTTTTCTCACATGTCACATAAAAACTTATGTATGTGCTTTAAGTGACTGTCAAATTTCGTTCGAAATTATGTTATATTTTATTCCAGCCAAAAAAGCTGATTTTGCAAGTATTTATCTTTTTTGTATCTCTTACACATAAGCACATATTTTGATGAAAATTTTCACGATATATAAAACTTCTATGTGTGCACGTATAAAAAAATTCAGATTTTTTTGAGCTGTAAAAATCCGTTTATTTGTACTTAAAGAAAACCATGTACAATGTGCCCCTGTTGTAAAGTTACATTTTGCATATCAACGACTTATATATAGTTCGAGCTCGTGAATGTCTACTCAGCAGAGTTTGACATGGTGGACGTGCGTACAATGCATTATGCGACTTGGGGTTCAGGATCGATCCTACGTCATGCAATCTTTTTTTAACTGTTGTTGGGCTTTAAGTTAATAGGTTAGTCCAAAAATAATATATTGTTATATATAAAGCATCCAAGATTAATACTATAATAGCATGAAACAATAAAAAATTATAGATACGTTGGAGACGTATCAGCGCCAGTCTCAACATGATCTCTGTGGAGACCTTCGAGCAGTTCTAGGTGCCCTACGAGCGCTTGATGCCCACAAGGCCCTTCTCGGGCGTGACCGACGGCTTCACGACACCCCTGGGGCAGGTGTGCCTCGCTGTCACCTTCGGCTCCCAGAAGAACTACCACACCGAACTCATCGTCTTTGGCGTGGCGCACATTGGCATGCCCTATAGCGCCATCTTGGGCTACCCCACGCTCGCCAAGTTCATGATGGTGATCCACCACGCCCACAACACTATCAAGATGCCGGGCTGCAGCGGGACCATCACCATCCACTGCACGAGAAGGACGCGATTCCCACCCTCGAGCACGCCTACAAGGTTGCCGCCACCGCGTACCCCGTAGACGAAGACGAGGCGGGGCCTTCCGAGGCCGCCCCATGAAGAAGAAGCCGTAGTTCTCCCAGGTCCGCGCGGAGACAAAGAAGGTGTCACTGGACGTCACCACCTTGGGCCCCTCCCTCACCATTGGGGCCGACCTCTCCCCTAAATAGGAAGACACGCTCGTCGCCTTCCTCCGGGCAAATGCTGATATGTTCGCCCGGACAGTATTAGACATGTCCAGTGTATCGAGGGAGGTGATCGAGCACCACTTAGCCGTGTGTCCCAACGCATGCCCTGTGAAGCAGAAGATACGACTGCAGGTAGGAATCATCTGCGAGGTGCTCCACACCGAGTGGATCGCCAACCCCGTTGTCGTCCCCACCCGCATCATCACTGATAATGGCTCATAATTCACCAGCGGCCTATTCAAGTAGTACTGCACCAGCATCAGCACGCAGATTTGCTACACCTTAGTATGGCTAGGCTGAGCGTGCTAACGCTGAGGTCCTCAAGGGCCTCAAGTAAGGAGCTTCAGGAAAAAGCTCACGACCTGCAGCAAGGGCTGGCTCGACGAGCTCCCTTCCGTGTTGTGGTCAATCCACACAACTGCCACCAAGCCTACCGGCAAAACACCATTCTTCTGAAGAAAATATGCCCTAGAGGCAATAATAAAGTTGTTATTTTATATTTCCTTATTTGTGATAAAGGTTTATTATTCCTGCTAGAATTGTATTGCTCGGAAACTTAAATACATGTGTGAATACATAAACTAATGTCGTGTCCCTAGTAATCCTATACTAGACTAGCTTGTTGACAAATATGGTTAAGGTTTCCTAACCATAGACATGTGTTGTCATTTTATAACGGGATCACATCATTAGGAGAATGATGTGATGGACAAGACCCATCCATTAGCTTAGCATATTGATCGTTCAGTTTATTGCTATTGCTTTCTTAATGTAAAATACATATTCCTTCGACTATGACATTATGCAACTCCCGGATACCGCAAGAATACCTTGCTGCTATCAAACATCACAACGTAACTAGGTGATCATAAAGATGCCCTACATGTATCTCCAAAGGTGTTTGTTGAGTTTGCATAGATCAAGATTATGATTTGTCACTCTGAGTATCAGAGAGGTATCTCTGGGCCCTCTCGATAATACACATCATAAGAAGCCTTCCAAGCTAAATGACTAATGAGTTAGTTGCAAGATGATGTATTACAAAACGAGTAAAGAGACATTCCGGTAATGAGATTGAACTAGGTATGAAGATACCGACGCTCGAATCTTGGGCAAGTAACATACCAATGGACAAATAGAATTATGTATGTTGTCATAAGGTTTGACCGATAAAGATCTTCGTAAAATATGTAGGAGCCAATATGGGCATGCAGGTTCCGCTATTGGTCATTGACCGGAGAGGTGTCTCGGTCATGTCTACATAGTTTGTTGGGTTTAGTCCCACATCGGTTGTGGGGGGAGACATAGCACTACTTATAAGGGCGGGGGTGTCCCCTCCTAATATGCTAGTCTTTTGGGGGGGAGGGCCCAAGGCCTCTCATAAGTCGGTGTTGCTCTCCGGTTGGGTCTGGTTGACGCATGTGGGATGGAACACTGCTCGTAGCGGACCCGGGATTGCGTAACAAGTGGTATCATGAGCAAGGTTCGAGAAGGGCGCTGATTGTTGATCTATAGGAGAGCATGATGGGGACCGGCTGCAGATGAGCACGACGTGCGTGTAGGACGTTGGGCAGCGATCGGAGATTGTCGTGGTGGAGAACAATTGGAATACAAGTGGAATCAGCGAAAGGCAGCAGGTTATCGACGACTTTGGTGATCGTCAGATCGGTTTCGGCCAATCGATGGCATAACACGATGCGGCGGTTGGCGAGGGCACACAGGCAAACGAGAGGGGCTGACGCAAGCGTCTTGCAAGGTCGAGCAAACGGCGAGTCAGAGCCATGCATGTGGCCCAGGTGGCGTTCAATGTGGCCCAGTCGTGGAGGAGCTAGGCTCATTGCAGCCCGGTAACAGGCCTAGGTGAGGCCGTGTGGGTTTCTGTGCGAGAAGCCCAAGCTGAGCTATAAGGTCATGTGCGTGTGCGAGTTGGCTAGAGGCTGGTGTGCAAGTTGTGCATCGTGGAGTGGCTGGTTCGTGAGATTTGTGGTTAAAAAAATGATTTGTTTCCAAGAGCTGCTACAGTGTGTTAGAACATGGGAGTTTTCATTACCATCAGGTTGATCTATGTGTGGAAAAGTAAAGTACAAGAAGATAGTCAAAAAGTGTCACGGGTGGTTCATGCATGAAGGTGAGTGTCGGTGTCAAAACCGGCGGATCTCGGTTAGGGGGTCCCGAACTGTGCTTCTAGGCGGATGGTAACAGGAGGCAGGGGACACGATGTTTACCCAGGTTCTGGCCCTCTTGATGGAGGTAATACCCTACGTCCTGCTTGATTGATCTTGATGATATGAGTATTACAAGAGTTGATCTACCACGAGATCGAAGAGGCTAAACCCTAGAAGCTAGCCTATGGTATGATTGTTGTTGTCCTACGGACTAAACCTCCGGTTTATATAGACACCGGAGGGGGCTAGGGTTACACAGAGTCGGTTATAAGGAAGGAGATCTACATATCCGAATTGCCAAGCTTGCCTTCCATGCCAAGGAGAGTCCCATCCAGACACGGGACGAAGTCTTCAATCTTGTATCTTCATAGTCCGACAGTCCGGCCAAAGGATATAGTCCGGCCGTCCGGATACCCCCTAATCCAGGACTCCCTCAGTAGCCCCTGAACTAGGCTTCAATGACGATGAGTCTGGGACGCAGATTGTCTTCGGCATTGCAAGGCGGGTTCTTCTTCAAACTCTGAGTACCTGTTAAATAGTGTCCGGCTTCTCGTAAATGTTGCGCTTCTTGGCTTCTGCGTCCAATAATGGCCATCTTCCACGTGTTAAGCGAATGTGAGGAGCCAGGGTGTTTTTACATTTACCACCCCATCTATGTGAATGAACTCTCTATTAAAGAGACGAGGCTCCTCAGATCCAAACCACACCATCCTCCCTCAGCGAGCATTCATGAGAGTGCGCCCGAAAAAAATCCATCCCAACATGCCCGGCCAGCGCAGCTCCTCCTCTCACTCCCGCAGCCCCAAGCCCGGAGACTGGGAGAAGTGTTCTGCCCCGCACAGCCAATTAGTGAAGCTACAGACCCAAGGATTCCTCCCTCCAGCGTATATGGTCCCAGTTCGAGCCGGGCTCGCCACCTATAATGGCGGGGAGCAAGCAGAGAGCTTTCCCAACCCCTCTAAGGGAGAGCGGGTATGCCTTGTCCCTTATTTGTTAAGGGGACTCGGATTTCCAATCCATCCATTTCTCCGAGGGCTCCTGGAGTTCTACAGCCTCCAGTTGCACAACCTCACCCCTGCCTCTATACTGCACATCGCTGGTTATGTAGCCCTTTGCAAGCTGTTTCTGGGTTGCGAAGCTCATTTCGCGCTGTGGAAGAAGTTGTTCTGCCTTGTGCCCCATACACAGAGGGGATCAATATATCATGTGGGCGGAGCCTAAGTATGGCGCATCGCCGGGACCGGATACCTATCCGGTACCCCGAAGAAGACGTCCGAGGACTGGCCTTCGGAGTGGTTTTATATGGAGGATGTTCCTCTCCCGGATCCTATCTGGATTGGTCTTCCTGAGTTCGACAATGCCCCTTTGAAGAAACGCCTAATCTGGCGCCCACGGAGCCCACAGGAGGAAGATGATAGAGACATATTTTATCTGATGGGCCGGATAAAGTTGCTGCCAAATCAGGACTGACCATAACCGAGGTTATGGCAATATGCATTATGCGGGGGGTGCAGCCACTTCAATATCGAGGCCACCCCATGTGGCACTTCAACGGGGAAGATGATGCCACTCGCTGCGGGTGCAAGGGACTGGACTCAGTTGCTGCTCTAGCAAAGATTCTATCCAATCTGTATAAGGGGGAAGAAGAGGAGTTCCTCCGCATCAAGCCACGGGATGGATTCTCCATGAACAACCCTCGAAGCTGGGTGAGCTTCCGCTCTTTTTACTTCCATCCTACCCTTGTTTTTGTGATAAATATTTACCTTGCCGTTTCATTGCAGGAACTGCGTAAGGCGGTAGGGGAGATCAATAGCCCATCTCCACAACCGGAGGATCCTGGGCGGGTCCTCGACCCTAGCCTGAAAGAGGATCTGGACATATTCGTGGAGCTGATTGATAGGATTTTCTATCAGCTAAGCTGTGATGACGCCCTGGTGGCCATTATAGACGACTACCCTAGGCTACTCCCAGCCTCGCAGGTCAATGAGATCGGAGTCCCAACCTTTGAAAAGGATTTCCTTTTATGCACTTCACCTACCGTACACAAACGGTGTTTTATAGGGAAGGCCCTCGGGACGCCATGCCGAGCCCGCGGCGACTCGCCAACAAGGGGTTTCAAAGCCGGATAGGCTAAAAAGGAAGGCGGTCCGGACGGAGACGCTGGCGCAAAGGTATGATGCAACACCTCACTCCGTGGTTGTCGTCTTTAAAAACATAATAACACCCATGTTTCCTAGAAGGAAGAACATTCGCCGGATAATATCCGGAGAGGTCGCCGATCACGCCTCTACCAGTCGGGCTCCAGGGCCGGACACAGAGGCGGAAGCTAACACGAGGTACACGCCGGATGCTCCTTCTAAAGAGGATGCGGATAAGATATCCGCTACGAATTCCGAAGTGGAGAGCGCCATGAATCACAGGCGTCGCCGAGCCGTACTCCGTGACGCTTGTCTCTCCCGAGAGGCATTTGATGCATTCAACTCGGGAGATGCGTACATCCGTGCTGCTCAAAATGGTCTAGCCAGAGCCACGGACTAGTATGTAAAGGATGTACGGGTAAGAAAATTTGATGAGTATATATATATATCAATAGCCCCTGAGACTTGAAATAGTTGGCACAACTGATTTAAGGATCATTTATTGTGCAGGTTCTTACAGAGAAGAATACTCGACTGTCACAGGAGCTGGAGGAATGCAAGACCCAACTTCGGGCCTCCGTTGTCGCATTGAAGGAACCTGAAAAGTCCCCAGCTGGTAAGATTTGTTTCAAAGAATGATAGGTACCATATAGTGTGCGGCATGGCTGCAGATCTAACAATAGATATTGCAGATGACTCCGGAGAGAATCCGGAGGACTAGCATGTCGTACGACAGCTAAAGGCTGGCAAACACGTGCTGACTAAGGTCATGCGGGAGAAAAACACTCTCCAAGACGCCAATACCAAGCTGAGCGTGGAACTAAAAGATGTTCGAGCCCAGCTTGCGGACTCCGTGAAGGAGAATAAGCGGCTTCGACGCGGCATTTTCAGTAAGTACTTGAACGAACCCTTAAAAGAGTGCGGCGGAGAAGCCGGCTAACAGAGTTATGTCTGCAGGTATGCTGACGGGTCGTCCCGCAGAGGAAATACCTGGGTCTGCGGGTGATCTTCTACCCGAGCTCTCACAACTGCACGAACAAGTTCGGCAGGTGATGCAAGGTATTGCCCAGGCCTTGTGGCCATCCGTCTCCCTGCTAGCAGGCATTGGAGAGCTTGCGGAGAAGCTCAAGGGAGCACGGCGGCACTTCTGATTATGGAAGATCTCGGCCTGCCGTCAAGGTGCCAGGGAAGCCTGGGCCATGGTGAAGACGCGGTATACCAAGGCTGACCCAAACCACATGGCCGAGGTCGGACCTGTGGGGCCCGATGGGAAAGAGATCCCCGTTAGCTTAGTATATGGGCAAGTAGAATTAGCCGCAAAGTATTCCCAACAGGATTGTAGGCTAGACAGCCTGTTGGATGGTATAGAAGAGGAATTTAGTCAGTCTACATGACTATGTAATTAAAGTGACATGTATAATGCCTTCTAGCCGGACTGTAAATCATTTGTCATGGCGGACCTTTTCGCTTCAACCTCGGGACCCGATAGTCCGGAGTGTATCCCAATACCCGCTCAGTTATATAAGAACCGGGGTATGCGTGGAAACTAGGCGTAGGGGTCATTAGTGCTTGAACAGACAAGTACCCAACTAGTTATGTTATATAACATGGGTAGTAAGAAACATCTTCCAGGGAGAATAGTTCCGTTAAGGGTTCCTTTCCCTGGGTACGCATGCCCTAAAGTGCATGTCCGGACTGCTAGAGGAGACGCGGGAAAAAACATCTGGGGGTACATATGGAAAATAAATAAAAATCATCTTTTGTTCGCCGACCGAATATTCCCTTAAGAATGCTAGCTTTCGGCTTCACCCAGTCTGAGGTACACATCCGGCTGACCCGGCAGTAACAATCGCAGAGGTGCTCCCCTTATGCCCTAGCCGAATTAACGGGAACGTAGGGCATAAATACAAGAGCCAGGCAACCCAGCTTGGCCAAAACTTAATTCATATCGATGCATATAATGGCGAAGAAAAGGTACATGCGGAAGAATAACACATGTGTGGGGCATGAAGCCCAGATAAATAATTAAGCTTCTGGTGTAAGAAGCCCCCAGGTATAATGAGCGCGGTTAGCGCGTCAATAGTGTGCAAGCAAGGCACAATTTGGCCCTTGAAGACCTTGAGAAAGAATAAAAGAAAGAAAGAGAAAAAAGACAGATAATGTATATGCAAAAAATGGACAGAGGAAGGAGACGAACATAGAGTCCGGCACTAGGCGTAGAATCTTCGGAGCCTGGCTGCGTTCCATGGGTTCGGCTCAAGTCGATTATTCGATGCATCCCGCAGACTGTACGCTCCACCGGTCAAAACTTGGTCAGTAATTAAGGTACCTTCCAATTTGGGCTCAAGCTTGGTCTTTTTCTTCTCCGGCAGGCATAGAACTAGCTCGCCAACGTTATAAGTTTTGGCCCGTACTTCTCTGCTTTGGTATCTGCGAGCCTGTTACTAATAGAATGCGGAATGGGCTTTTGCCACGTCGCGCTCCTCCTCCAGGGTGTCCAGACTGTCCTGCCGATCGAGCTCGGCTTCTCTTTCTTCGTACATGCGCACTCGAGGTGAGTCATGAATTATGTCGCAGGGCAGAACCGCCTCTGCGCCGTACACCATAAAGAAGGGTGTGTATCCGGTAGTACGATTCGGCTTGGTCCGCAGCCCCCAGAGTACGGAGTCGAGCTCCTCTACCCAGTGCATGGTAGACTCCTTTAAGGACCGCACTAATCTAGGTTTGATGCCGCTCATGATAAGACCATTTGCTCGCTCAACTTGGCCATTAGTTTGTGGGTGATAGACAGAGGCATAATCGGGCTTAATGCCCATGTTGCTGCACCAGAGTTTTACCTTGTCGGCCGTGAAGTTCATGCCGTTGTCAGTGATGATGCTATGGGGGACGCCATAACGGTGTACAACCCCGGATATGAAGTCTATCACCGGTCCGGATTCGGCCGTTTTAACAGGTTTGGCTTCTATCCATTTGGTGAATTTATCCACCATGACCAGTAAGTATTTTTTCTTATGGGCTCCCCCTTTAAGGGGTCCAACCATGTCAAGCCCCCGGACCGCGAAGGGCCAGGTAATGGGGATTGTTTGGAGGGCGGTGGGTGGCATGTGGCTTTGGTTTGCATAAAGCTGGCAACCGACGCAGCGTTGGACCAAGTCCCGTGCATCTACCCGGGCCGTCGGCCAATAAAAACCTGTACGGAAGGCCTTGCTTACAAGGGCCCGGGCTGCGGCATGGTGGCCGTCGAGTCCGGCATGAATTTCAGCCAAAAGCTTCCGCCCTTCCTCTTCGGAGATGCACCTTTGAAGGACTCTGGTAGTGCTTTTTTTATACAACTCTCCCTCGTGGACCCTGTAGGCTTTATATCGCCGCACTATGCAGTGTGCCTAATTTTGGTCCTCGAGAAGTTCCTGCCTAGTTAGGTAGGCCAGGAATGGTTCTGTCCACAGGGCGATGATGGCCATTATTACATGGGCTGAAGGTGTTATTTCGGTGGCAGAGCCTCCGATTATGTCAGAGTGTTTGGTATCGGGAATTTTGGCCGGGTCCAGACTATTGTTACCGGTGTCCCCTTCCCATACCACGGACGGCTTAAACAACCTCTCCAAAAATATGTTGGGGGGACCGCATCATGTTTTGCGCCGATGCGGGCGAGGATATCCGCCGCCTGATTGTTTTCCCGAGCCACATGGTGAAATTCAAGCCCCTCGAACCGAGATGACATCTTTTGGACGGCGTTGCGATAGGCCGCCATCTTCGGATCCTTGGCATCGAAGTCTCCATTTATTTGGGATATTGCGAGGTTGGAATCCCCACGCACCTCCAGGCGTTGAATGCCCATGGAAACTGCCATCCGAAGACCATGTAACGGGGCTTCGTATTCGGCTGCGTTGTTGGAGTCTATATACAGTATCTGTAGTACGTATTGAACTGTATCTCCGGTTGGGGACGTCAGGATGACGCCAGCCCCCAGACCAGCCAACATTTTGGAGCCGTTGAAGTGCATGATCCAATCGGAGTATGCGTCGTACTCTTTAGGGAGTTCGGCTTCCATCCATTCGGCGACAAAGTCGGCCAATGCCTGCGATTTAATGGCTCGTCGGGGTTTGTATGTTATGTTGAACGGGAGGAGCTCAATGGCCCATTTTGGCAATCCGGCCCGTGGCATCGCGGTTGTTTATAATATCATTAAGTGGCACTTCCGAGGCTACTGTAATTGAACACTCTTGAAAGTAGTGTCGCAGCTTCTGGGATGCCATGAATACCGCATAGGCTATCTTTTGATAATGTGGGTACCGTGATTTGCATGGAGTGAGGACAGCGGATACATAATATACTGGCTTTTGAAGGGGGAATTTATGTCCGTCCGTTTCTTGTTCGATGACGAGCACTGCGCTTACAACCTAATGAGTTGCCGCAATGTACAACAGCATTGGTTCGCCGATGTTTGGCGCGGCCAGGATTGGGTTGGTTGCCAGTATGGCTTTTATTTCTTCCAATCCGGCTGTGGCAGCGTCCGTCCACTCGAAGTGTTCGGTGTGCCGAAGGAGGCGATAAAGGGGTAATGCCTTTTCTCCTAAGCGGGAGATAAAGCGGCTTAGAGCTGCCACACATCCGGTTAATTTCTGGATTTGTTTGAGGTCCGTTGGGATAGCCAACTATGACAGAGCTCGGATTTTGGCCGGATTTGCTTCAATTCCTCTACTGGAGACAGTGAAACCCAGGAGCTTTCCGGCTGGTACACCGAAAACGCATTTTTCCGGATTGAGCTTGATGTCGTATGTTCGGAGGTTGTCGAATGTGAGCCTCAAGTCGTCTATTAGAGAGTCGACGTGTTTGGTTTTGACGACCACATCATATACGTGTGCCTCTACTGTTTTGCCAATCTGTTTCTCCAGACATGTCTGAATCATGCGCTGATATGTAGCGCCGGCGTTTTTGAGACCAAAAGGCATTGTGTTGAAACAGAAGGGGCCGTATGGTGTGATAAATGTCGTTGCGGCTTGGTCGGACTGCGCCATCTTGATTTGGTGGTAGCCAGAGTATGCGTCGAGGAAACACAATGAATCATGTCCTGCGGTAGCATCGATAATTTGGTCGATGCGGGGGAGGGGGAAGGGATCCTTTGGGCAAGCCTTGTTGAGGTCCTTGAAATCGACACATAGGCGCCAGGATTTGTCCTTCTTTGGTACCATCACAAGGTTTGCTAGCTAGTCCGGGTGTTTTATTTCTCTAATGAATCCAGCCTCCAATAACTTGGCTAGTTCCTCTTTCATTCTTAGACCATTGGTTATCGAACCACCATTCTAGCATTGATCACGCTACCCAAGTCCATAATTCGGGTGCACCTTTCAACCAAATTGTGTATGTTTTCCTCGAGCATACATCAGTATATTATTTGACTTGACAAATGTTATCTCCTTGTTCACATGGTTGTGGAAATTCATCTTTTTGGAAATCTCGATGGATTGTCCCTGAGCCCATCAGCCACCTCATCCTCTCCTTGGTTTAAATGAACTCTTGTGTCAGAACTCACTCCCATATTTCATTTCCGAGAATCTTACATTGTCATCTTGTCAAGTTGTGTTGCACCTTTTCTTCTCAGGCATCCTGAGTCTGAGGTATCCTGACATTAATGAGATCTGAATCTCGGTCAGATATGATGGTTGGAACCTTTTCCAAGAGTCATGACATTGGACTTTATATGACCCAGTAAGGTGATATCGTGCCTAGCACACCTGGTCGGAGGACCTATTGTTACCGTTTCATTTTTCGCAAGGCTATCCTTTCTTCCATGAGGAAATTGTAAGATTTATTCTACAAGCCGTTCCTGATGGATCCTTTGTGTTTCCAAAGTATGATCTTCACCTGATGACCATGTCAATGCTATCTTGATGCATGTCTATGGTACTCCAATTTTCAACAAGAACATTTGAAGCCCAATGCTAAATGTTTCCTGCTCAATTATCCAAACATCGTTGTATGGGTAATGTCATGAAATTTCTCTCCCCTTACCTAAATGGCTTTCTGCTCTCTATCCTGTCATGGATATCATGCTCTACTTATCCTTGGGAAGGATATACCTTTGAAATATGTGTTTAAACGCATTTTCCTTTCCATTGTTCTGTTTAATCTGATAACCATATTCTTCTTTCTGTTTTTTGGTTTACCCCTTTCTTGTGATCTATATGATCCAAGCAGAAATATTCTCATGCTTATGTAAACACCTCGGTGTACATTTCCGTCAGCAAGACCCTGTTACTATTGTTGATGACATTCTGGTAACCACCGATGGACGAGAACTTTGCCTATTGGTCCACCTCGTTTAACAAGCAGGAAAATGGTTCTCGTGGTCCCTCACCCTTGATACCGATGTTGTTGCCGACATAACCGACAGGTTATTCCTTGCCATGCCTTGCTATCATAACCGTACAAGATGTCAGTGCCCTCCCTACTTTTAACTCACATGGTGGGCCCATAACCCATAGTTCCATAGGATCGAAACCTGACTCTCCTATACACCCCCTGTTCCCAAGGTTTTTTTCCTCACGCTTGGCTTCGTATGTAATTCACGAGCCACCTTCCGAGAGATCATCAATTCTGGTATCAGACGCAATAATTGTTTCCGTTGCGTTGAAACCCTTTCACGCTCTGTTTTCAAGCATCGAACGATTGTCTATCTGCTTGATACTTCTTATTGGGATTTCTTATTTCGCTATCAATGTTTATCTTAAGTTTAATTCGAGAATTACTTCATGCCACTTCCCCTGAGCTATCTACCAGATAATCAACCTTGATAGGTCTGTTCTTCCGAAGTTATCCTTTATTCTTTCGTAAGTACGATGGAGTTCTCGAAGAAAGGATGTCGACCTCATCAAGATGACCTGAAGCAGATAAATGAAGACATCAATGTAATGGATCAATCTCTTCGAGAAGAGCAACCAAGGCCGAGAAGATCCGTTAGACATCAATGTAATGGAGGAGAGTTGTGACGTCCGGATAATTCAGCTACAGTAATCCCCAGTTAATGGTGCCACATCACCACTCTTACTGTTGCTAATCCTCGGTTGATCCAAATCGCGATCCAAATTCAAATTCAAAATTCTCAGACACGCAAAATAAAATGTTCAAAGTGTGGCAAATATTCCATAACTAATTATGGTGGTGACCCAACACTTCTGCAAAGTATTTAAATGCCCTTTTGTATATATAATAGTGGCATAACCAATTAAATAAATGCCTTTTATTATTTATAAAATGTTAAACTATTTTATCTGGGGTTTAAACTTTTTGTGGAACTGGGATATTTTGAAACACTAATTGAGGTACTATGAATATATTTAATAAAAAATATAGAAAATAAAATAGAACACTATTAAAATATAAAAATAAAAATAAAAATAAAAGACCCCCCCCATTGGGCCTGGTGGCCCAGCTGGCCGCTACCAGCTAGCCCACCCGCGCTCACTAATCCTCCTCCCCTGTTCACTATGCCGTGGCCGCGCCGATGCCTGCCACGGCACCGTCCATCGCCGTGGTGGCCATCCGGCGATCCCCTGCCTATATCTACTCCCCGCGACGCACGAACCCTAGCCCCCTCCTCACTTTTCCCCATCGCACCCCCGTCCACTCTTCCTCGCCGTGGGCGCCCCGATCTGGAGCCACCGCGCTCGTCCCCGTCGTCGTCCGCCGTCACCTCGACCTCTGCTTCCTCCTCGACCACGGCCTCGAGCAGAAGACCGCCTCAACATAGAGATCGATGCCGCTCCTCCACGTCGGCCATCACCTCCGTCCGCTACGGTCGCCATCGTCTTCCACGGCTCCGGCACCGCCCTGCAGCTACTAAGCCGTCGAAGGGCCACCTTGTGCCCCGCGGTGAGCACCTTCCTCCCCTTCCGTTTCTTGCGCCGATGGCCGGCGTCCGTGAACACCCCGCCGCCGCCCGAGCTCGTGCACCTCGCGGCCACCTCGTCCCTGCCTCGCCTCCACACCTACCCCGCGCGCCGACCGCGTTGTGCTCTGCTCCGTCGCGTGACGCGCGCCCCGGCCCCCGCCGCGCCTATCTAGCCATGGCCGCGCCGAGCCCCTCCTCCTCCGCAACCTCGCCCGGCGTCCTCTGCCGCGGGCCGCGTTGCACGGGCACACGCCCACCGCCTTCAGCCGCGCTCCGTCTACAGCCCCCTTGGCGGCGCCCCGCGTGGGCCCTCCGGCGCCTGGCCATGCCGGCCCGCACCCGTCGCTAGTCGCCGCTCCCGGCCGACCTGCTGCCGCCTACCCATTGTCTGCGCCCGCCTTCTCCTGCTGCTGCTGCATGCTGCAGCTCCACGCTGGCCAGTGCTCCGCCGCCCGCACCAGCTCCTTGCGTCGGCCGCCTTCGCCCGCAGTCGCATCAGGCCCGCTCGCCCCGCTCGACGTTGGTCACATGTCTCGCTACCGCCTACAGCTAATGCTGCATTGCGCCACGCCCATGCCGCGCATAGCCGTTGCTTACTGAACTGCTGCTAGTAATTGTAGCTGCTACTAGAGCTAGCTTTTCTAATTCTACATTGATTAGCCATCTGGACAGCCCCTAAACTGCGGCTAAACAACTGTTAACAGGAGTAAGAATAATATTTCTAGGTAGTACACTTGTCAAAACTTAAATGTTTTCATTGGACCAAATCAATTTGATGCATGGATTAATTCCTATGAAAATCACAAAATGTTATCTTTTCTAAATAGAGAACAGAATTAACCCCTAGCACTGTGTATGCATGTGTTGTGTGTACAGCGCGCGCGTGTGTGTAGTGCGTGTGTGTGGTGTGCGTGTGTGGCCGGCTGGACTCTGTCCACTAATGGCCGGCCCTTGTTAATTAGGCTATGTTTAGCTTAGGATTACTTTAGTGCTAATTAGCCCTTTTAGTAAATGACAAGTGGGTCCCATCTAAATAGATTAGATAAATATTTTAAAAATTATTAAATCAGTGTCATATGGGCCACCACCTCTCCTTTTGACTAGTCACATTGACTTGGTCAATTCGGATTTAAATTGAACACAAAATTCTAGAATATTGTTAAAATTTTGGAGATTCATAGAAATTAAACCGTAACTCGGATGAAAAAGTTTTATACATGAAAGTTGCTCAGAACGACGAGACGAATCCGGATACGCAGCCCATTCGTCCGCCACACATACTGTAACACCCTCGATGCGACTATATCTCCCACGTTTCGAGGTACGACTTAGAGGCATAATCGCATTGAAGGCATATGTCGCAAGTTAGGCAATCTTCACAACATCCCATGTAATATGAATAATAAAAGGGGAGATAACATAGTTGGCTTACACTCGTCACGTCAATCAAGTACATAAATAACATTACATCATCCAAACACTCATGGCCCGACTACGGCGCCAAAATAAAAGATAACCCAACATGCGACACGGTCCCGATCACCCCCAACTGGGCACCACTACTGATCATCAGGAAAGGAAACATAGTAACGTTGAGAGTCTTCGTCGAACTCCCACTTGAGCTCAAACGCGTCTCCTGGAGCGGAATCATCAGGCCCTGCATCTGGTGTAATAGTAATCTGTGAGCCACAGGGACTCAGCAGTCCCGCACCCTCGCGATCAAGACTATTTAAGCTTATAGGTAAGGCAAGGTAAACATGTGGAGCTGCAGCAAGCGACTAGCAAATATGGTAGCTAACCTGTTCGCAAAAGAGAGCGAGAAGAGGAGGCAAAGCGCGAGCGAGAAACTAGAGAGCAACCTGCGCAAACATTACTCCAACACCGTGTCCGCTTCCCGGACTCCGCCGAGAAGAGGCCATCACGGTAACACACTCAGTTGATTCATTTTAATTAAGTTAAGGTTCAAGTTATCTACAACCGGACATTAACAAATTCCCATCTGCCCATAACCGCGGGCACGGCTTTCGAAAGTTCAAATCCCTGCAGGGGAGTCCCAACTTAGCCCATGACAAGCTCTCACGGTCAACGAAGGAATAGACCTCCTCCCAAGATGTTCCGATCAGACTCGGTATCTCGGTTATTCAAGACATGTCGACAGGTTAAAACAAGACTAGCAACACCGCCCGAATGTGCCGACAAATCCCAATAGGAGCTGCACATATCTCTTTCTCAGGGCACACTCAGATGAACACTACGTACAACTAAAACCAACCCTCAAGTTGCCCCGAGGTGGCACTGCAAGTGGCTCTATTTGGACCAACACTCAGAGGAGCACTGGCCCGGGGGGGTTTAAATAAGATGACCCTCGGGCTCCGGAAACCCAAGGGAAAAAGAGGCTAGGTGGCAAATGGTAAAACCAAGGTTGGGCATTGCTGGAAAAGCTTTAATCAAGGCGAACTATCAAGGGGTTCCCATTATAACCGAACCGCGTAAGGAACGCAAAATCCGGGAAACCGATATGACGGAAACTAGGGCGGCAAGAGTGGAACAAAACACTAGGCAAGAGGCCGAGCCTTCCACCCTTTACCAAGTATATAGATGCATTAAGATAACATGGCAATATAATGATATCCCAACAAGTAAATAAATGTTCCAACGAGGAACGACCTTCAATCTTCACCTGCAACTAGCAACGCTATAAGAGGGGCTGAGCAAAGCGGTAACATAGCCAATCAACGGTTTGCTAGGACATGGTGGGTTAGAGGTTTGACATGGCAATTTGGGAGGCTTGAAAGAAAGTGGTAGGCATCGTAGCATTGGCATAGCAAAAGAGCGAGCAAACTAGCATAGCAAAGATAGTAGTGATTTCGAGGGTATGATCATCTTGCCTGCACAGTTGTCAGAGTTGACTGGATCCTCGAAAGCAAACTCAACGGGCTCCTCGTTAGCGAACTCGTCTCCCGGCTCTACCCAAACAAGACAAACAAGGAACAAGGACACAATCAACCACGTGCAAGGAACAAACAAAATGATGCAAAGATGATATGCTATGCGGGATGCGATGCGGGATGCTAATGCAAGATATGACAAGGAATGCATGAACCTGGGCTCAACTTGGAAATCCAAGTGTGCCACTGGAAAGATGAGATGAAATCGCTTGAAAACGATATAAAGAACGCCGGAATCGGAGTTACGGTTTGGAAATGGCAAGCGATTCAAATATGACACCGGCCTGCGATTTACAGCAAGTAGCCATCTAAATGCAATGAGATGAACATGCTACAGCACCCAAACATGACAACAAAATACATGGCAGGGATGCATTCAAGATGATTAACAAAAGTCTAGCACTGAGCTACGGCCAATTCATCCATTAACAGGTTCAAACAAGCATGGCAAAAATGCATATGGCAAACAGATCTCAGACTTAGTGAAATTAACACTTGTCTGGAATTTCAGATCAGGTAACCCACTTCGGAGCAACAAAACTATATGCTACAGGACCTGAACATGGCAAAGTAAAGCATGGAATGGTGCTACTCAAAGATCTTAACAAAAGTCCCTTAGTGACCTTGAGCCAAAAGGGATCAGAAAATACAATTGCAAGCATGTGAACATAGCAAAAACATAATCAGGTCACAGACTTAGTGAAAAACTGGCACATGCTGAAATATAACTCAAGTAGGCATGTTTACGAGCTCGATGCACTCACTACAGAGCAAGTCATGATAATCTAATCATACATACATTAAGAACACACAAAATGCAAGCTATACATGGCAAGAACAATAGCATAGCATGCACGGATCCACTACAACATCATCGGCAAAATTGCAAACAAGTTGACAATCTGCCCAGATTCACAAAGTAGCAAAAGTAGAGCTCGATTGACTCAAGCTAGGGTGCTCCATAATTGCAAACAAAGACATGGATGGATAGAGCACTACAATATTAACAAAACATCCTTACTGATCATCCTCAAAAGAGGCACGGATCACTAGGAAACAACATGAACATATGACAACATGAGATAAATAGCTCAAGGACTTAGTGGAATTGCTAAGTCCCTGAAAATAGAATTAACAAGTGCACCACTTTGCGAGCTTGTGCAAGTCACCACACACATCACAAAAATACATGGGTTGCACCTTTGTAAATATGACAAAACCCTTAACAAAACATATGTAGAGCATCATGGCATATCAAGCACACAATAATCATGGCAAAAATGACAAAATGCTAAATGGAGCAGCAGATCAGACAATTATCTCAAGTAGCCCTCTTCTAACAACATTTCGGGCATCAAGATGAATTCAAATGAAAATGATGCTATGGAATGAAATGATGTACTCTCTGAGATGAACATTTTTATATGCTATATGCATGAATCGGAGCTACGGATGCAAAGTTACGAGGCTATGAACATGGGCACTTGGATCTGGAATTTTGGGACTTGCAGGAAAAATCAACCTCACGGATCTAGGGTTTACTGTTCACGGCACGCGATCTACTGTTCATCCGCGACGAAACCGAGGTCGCCAGCGAGGAAGAGGAGGCCGGGCGGTGGCTTGCCGGCGAGGAGAGGAGGCCGGGCGGCGGGGCGGCGAGGCGGCGAGGGAAGGCGGCGCCGGCTCGGGCGGCGTGGAGCTCCGGGGCTCGCGATGGCGTGCGGCGGCGTCGTGGCGGCGGCGGCCGAGGTGGTGGAGCGCGGCGCCGGCTCGGGAGGAGAAGGGCGGCGGCGGCTGAGCCCCGAGTCGGGCCGGGAGGGCCGGGGACGGGCCGAGCGGGCCTGGCGCGGCTGAGGTGGCGAAGTGGTCTGGGGGCGCCACGTGGCAGCTCCCGCTTGGTGGCGGCGGAAGCGTCCGGCCCGGACGGACGTGTCCGGCCGGCGCGGAGGCAATTTTTAGGGTTAGAGGAAGGGGGATCCGCGAATTTTCGGGGAGAGACTTTAAATAGAGGTAGAGGGAGCTAGGAGAGTCCAAATGAGGTGCGGTTTTCGGCCACGCGATTGTGATCGAACGCTCTAGACGATGGAGCAGGTTTAGGTGGGTTTTCGGCCAAATTGGAGGGGTGTTGGGCTGCAACACACATGAGGCCTTTTCGGTCCCTCGGTTAACCGTTGGAGTATCAAACGAAGTCCAAATGATACGAAACTTGACAGGCGGTCTACCGGTAGTAAACCAGGGCCGCTGGGCAAGTCTCAGTCCAATCCGGAAATGTTTAATCCCCACACACGAAAGAAAGGTAGAATTGACCACCGGAGGAGAACGAAGCGCCGGAATGCAAAACGGACAACGGGGAAAATGCTCGAATGCATGAGACGAACACGTATGCAAATGCAATGCACATGATGACATGATATGAGATGCATGACAACGAGAACAACACACGGAGACAAAAACCCGAACCCAAGAAAATAAATTAACTTAGCGCCGGAAACGGCAAGAGTTGGAGTACAAATTGGGAAAGTTACATCCGGGGTGTTACACATACCTAGCATAGCAAACTCGCAACTTTTCCCCTCCGGTTCATCTCTCCGAAAACGCGAAACACCGGGGATATTTTCCCGGATGTTTTCCCCCTTCACCGGTATCACCTCATACCGCGTTAGGGCACCCCTAGCACTACTACTTGTCTTGTCAAGCATCGTTATGCATCTTTTTGCATTGTATTCATTGTTTCTTCCCCCTCTTCTCTCCGGTAGACTATGAGACTGACGCTGCTGTTGGTGCCCCGATCGACTACGCTGTTGATGACCCCTCTCTCTTGCCAGAGCAACCAGGCAAGCCCCCCCCCTTGATCACCAGATATCGCCTACTCTTCTCTATACTGCTTGCATTAGAGTAGTGTAGCATGTTACTGCTTTCAGTTAATCCTATCCTGATGCATAGCCTGTCATTGTTGCTACAACTGTTGATACCTTACCTGCAATCCTAAATGCTTAGGATAGGATGCTAGTTTACCATCAGTGGCCCTACATTCTTGTCCGTCTGCCATGCTATACTATCGGGCCGTGATCACTCGGGCGATGGTCACGGGTATATACTTATATACATAATATATGATAGTTCTGGTGACTAAAGACGGGTCGGCTCGTAGGAGTACCTGCGTGTGATTCATGGATTGGGTACGAAAGGACGTTTGTCCCAACGGCCCTCTGAGTGGATCTTTGTGGCGGAGCGACAGGGTAGGTTGAGACCACCTAGGAGAGAGGTGGGCCTGGCCCTGGTCGGCGTCCGTGGTTATTTCAAAATAACACGCTTAATGAGATCTTGGTATTTGATCTGAGTCTGGCTACTGGCCTATACGCACTAACCAACTACGCGGGAACAGTTATGGGCACTCGACGTCGTGGTATCAGCCGAAGCCTTTGTGACGTCAGCGACTGAGCAGCGCATGCTGGATTGGACTGGAACGCCTGCTAGGCTAGGTCTACTTCCGGCCGCCCTCACAACGTGCAGGCGTGCAATGGGCGATGGGCCCAGACCCCTGCGCCATATGATTTAGACCGGCGTGCTGACCTCTCTATTGTGCCTAGGTAGGGCTGCAACGTGTTGATCTTCCGAGGCCGGGCATGACCCAGAAAAGTGTGTCCGGACAAAGGGGATCGAGCGTGTTGGGAAATGTGGTACACCCCTACAGGGAAGTTAATCTATTCGAATAGCCGTGATCTTCGGTAACAGGATGACTTGGAGTTGCACTTTCACCTTATGACAACTAGAATTGGATACTTAATAAAACACACCCTTCCAAGTGCCAGATACAACCCGGTGGTCGCTCTCTAACAGGGCGACGAGGAGAGGATCGCCGGGTAGGTTTATGCTACACGATGCTACTTGGTGAACTTACCAACTACTCTCTTCTACATGCTGCAAGACGGAGGTGGCCAGAAGCGTAGTCTTTGACAGGACTAGCTATCCCCCTCTTATTCCGGCATTTTGTAGTTCAGTCCACATATGATACCCTTATTCCATTTGATACCAATGCATACATATGCAGTGTAGCTCCTTGCTTGCGAGTACTTTGGATGAGTACTCACGGTTGCTTTTCTCCCCCTTTTCCCCTTTCCTATATCCGATTGCTGCGACCAGACGTTGGAGTCCAGGAGCCAGACGCCACTGTTGATGACGACTACTACTACTACTCGGGAGGTGCCTACTACTACGTGCAGCCCGCTGACGACAGCCAGGAGTAGTTTAGGAGGATCCCAGGCAGGAGGCATGCGCCTCTTTCGATCTGTATCCCAGTTTGTGCTAGCCTTCTTAAGGCAAACTTGTTTAACTTATGTCTGTACTCAGATATTGTGGCTTTTGCTGACTCGTCTATGATCGAGCTCTTGTATTTGAGCCCTCGAGGCCCCTGGCTTGTAATATGATGCTTGTATGACTTATTTTATTTGTAGAGTTGTGTTGTGATATCTTCCCGTGAGTCCCTGATCTTGATCTTACATGTTTGCGTGTATGATTAGTGTACGATTGAATTGGGGGCGTCACATGTTCGTTGTCTCCTACTGGATTGATACATTGGTTCTCAAACTGAGGGAAATACTTACTCTACTTTTTTGCATCATCCTTTCCTCTTCAAGGGAAAACCAACGCAAGCTCAAGAAGTAGCAGGAAGAATTTTTGGCGCTGTTGCCGGGGAGATCTATGCCAAGTCAAGACATACCAAGTACCCATCATAAACTCTCATCTCTAGAATTACATTATTCGTCATTCTCCTCTCATTTTATTCTCCCCCACTTCTAAAACGATTTTTGAAAAGATTCACCTTTTTCTTCGCCCCTCTTCCGTTCGTCGTCCTCGTTTGCCTTTTGGGTTGCTCGTTTGCTAGATCTATTTGCCGCACCATGTCTGAAATTGGGGAGGTTATCACTAAAAAGATAGTAGTAATGATGAGGGAAATTTTGATGCTTTTTCCAATACTAATCCTCATGAAGAATCTACTATTCTACACACTAAAAAGCTTCACATAGGTAGTGGCAATATTATTGGAAAAGGGGTTATTCAAGATTTCTTTACTTGTGCCGGCGTGCTTCCCACTTTTGGGTGGATCTATTCTCCATAAAACTAGTAGCCTTGCGGATGCTATATCTTTGCTCGTAGTTGAACTTGAAAGACAATTTGTTCATATGCATCCTTCCATACAAAGGATCTTTTTAGAGTTTTCAAATATTGAGCATTCTTCTGTTAAGCGTGCCACCACTATATTTCCAGCTCATGAGTTTAGGTTTATCATGAAAGAAGCTAGTGAAATTTTTGTGCATTATAAAATAGATGGTGGTCATCCTCCCATAGAGGGAATTCTTTTTAATCAAGAGGACATAATGCATTTACGATCTCTAGATCACGTTGCTTATAATGAAAATTTAAGAAAGAGAGTTCCTACCAATGTTTTAGTTGATAAGATTTCTGAGCTTAATGATAATTTTGCTATACAAAACAAAGGATTGCGTTTCTCTCTTGGACACAAGCTCATGAGTTTTTGCCAAAATAATGCTTATAATGATGAGTTGATCATACAATATGAAGGGCCGAAGGAGGAACCAATTCCTCCCGAGATCGATCTTGGGGATTCTTATCCTATTAAATTTAGCCTTTTTGATTAATTTTGCTTACCACAAAGAAAACTTGCTGCCAAATTAAGGGTGTATGAGATGATTTTTCAAGATTTGCCCTATCATTATTACGATAATACTTAGATCTATTCGTGTTTTATGCCTAGCTAAGGGCGTTAAACAATAGCACTTGTTGGGAGGCAACCCAATTTTATTTTTGTTTTTGCTTTTTAGGTTCTGCTTTGCAATAAATAATTCATCTAGCCTATGGTTAGATGTGGTTTTGTGTTTTAATTAGTGTTTCTGCCAAGTAAGACCTTTGGGATAGCTTACGGTGATAGTTGATTTGATCTTGCTGAAAAACAGAAACTTTTGTGCTCAAGAAAAAAATCCCATTTTTAACAGAAGCGTGATAAAATATTGATTCTTTTTGCACAAGATAACTAAATTTCTTAGGTTGTACTAATTTTTAAGAATTTTTGGAATTACAGAAGTATTCGAAATATCCAGATTGCTACAGACTGTTCTATTTTTGATAGATTCTGTTTTTTATGTGTTGTTTGCTTATTTTGATGAATCTATGGCTAGTATCGGGGGGTATGAACCATGGAAAAGTTGGAATACAGTAGATATTACACCAATATAAATAAAGAATGAGTTCACAACAGTACCAAAAGTGGTGATTTAATTTCTTGTACTAACAGAGCTTATGAGATTTTCGGTTGAGTGGAGTGGCAAGAGCCTAAGCTTGGGGATGCCCAAGGCACCCCAAGGTAATATTCAAGGACAGCCAAGAGCCTAGGCTTGGGGATGCCGTGGAAGGCATCCCTTCTTTCGTCTTCGTCTATCGGTAACTTTACTTGAGGCTATATTTTTATTCACCACATGATATGTGTTTTTCTTGGAGCGTCTTGTGTTATTTGAGTCTTTGCTTTTAGTTTGCCACAATCATCCTTGCTGCACACACCTTTTGAGAGATACACGTATGAATCATGATTTATTATAATACTCTATGTGCTTCACTTATATATTTTGAGCTAGGCAATATTGCTCTTGTGCTTCACTTATATCCTTTTAGAGCACGGTGGTGGTTTTATTTTATAGAAATTGATGAACTCTCGTGCTTCACTTATATTATTTTGAGAGTCTCTAAACAGCATGGTAATTTGCTTTGGTTATAAATTTAGTCCTAATATGATAGGCATCCAAGAGGGATAAAATAAATACTTTCATATAAAGTGCATTGAATACTATTAGAAGTTTAATTCCTTATGATTGTTTTAAGATATGAAGATGGTGATACTAGAGTCATGCTAGTAAGTAATTGTAAATTTGAGAAATACTTGTGTTAAAGTTTGTGATTCCCGTAGCATGCACGTATGGTGAACCATTATGTGATGAAGTTGGAGCATGATTTATTTATTGATTGTCTTCCTTATGAGTGGCGGTCGGGGACGAGCGATGGTCTTTTCCTACCAATCTATCCCCCTAGGAGCATGCGCATAGTAATTTGTTTTGATAACTAATAGATTTTTGCAATAAGTATGTGATTTCTTTATGACTAATGTTGAGTCCATGGATTACTCTCACCCTTCCACCATTGCTGGCCTCTCTAGTGCCGAGCAACTTTCGCCGGTACCATAAACCCACCATATACCTTCCTCAAAACGACAACCATACCTACCTATTATGGCATTTCCATAGCCATTCCGAGATATATTGCCATGCAACTTTCCACCGTTCCGTTTATTATGCCACGCTCCATCATTGTCATATTGCTTTGCATGATCATGTAGTTGACATCGTATTTGTGGCAAAGCCACCATCCATAATTCTTTCATACATGTCACTCCTGATTCATTGCACATCCCATACACCGCCGGAGGCATTCATATAGAGTCATATTTTGTTCTAAGTATCAAGTTGTAATTCTTGAGTTGTAAGTAAATAAAAGTGTGATGATCTTCATTATTAGAGCATTGTCCCATGTGAGGAAAGGGTGATGGAGACTATGATTCCCCCACAACTCGGGATGAGACTCCGGACGAAAAAAAAGAGGCCAAAAAATGAGAGAAGGCCCAAATAAAAAAATAAATGAGAGAAAAGAGAGAAGGGGCAATGCTACTATCCTTTTAGCACACTTGTGCTTCAAAGTAGCACCATGATCTTCATGATAGAGAGTCTCCTACATTGTCACTTTCATATAATAGTGGTAATTTTCATTATAGAACTTGGCTTGTATATTCCAATAATGGGCTTCCTCAAATTGCCCTAGGTCTTCGTGAGCAAGAAAGTTGGATGCACACCCACTTAGTTTCTTTTTGAGCTTTCATAAACTTATAGCTCTAGTGCATCTGTTGCATGGCAATCCCTACTCACTCACATTGATATCAATTGATGGGCATCTCCATAGCCCGTTGATACGCCTAGTTGATGTGAGACTATCTCCTTACTTTTGTCTTCTCCACAACCACCGTCTATTCCACCTATAGTGCTACGTCCATGGCTCACGCTCATGTATTGCGTGAAAGTTGAAAAAGTTTGAGAACATCAAAAGTATGAAACAATTGCTTGGCTTGTCATCGGGGTTGTGCATCATTTAAATATTTTGTATGATGAAGATAGAGTATATCCAGACTATACGATTTTGTAGGGATAAGCTTTCTTTGGCCATGTTATTTTGAGAAGACATAATTGTCTTGTTAGTATGCTTCAAGTATTATTGTTTTTATGTCAATATTAAACTTTTGTTTTGAATCATACGGATCTGAACATTCATGCCACCATAAACAAATTACATGGATAAATATGTTAGGTAGCATTCCACATCAAAAATTCTGTTTTTATCATTTACCTACTCGAGGACGAGCAGGAATTAAGCTTGGGGATGCTTGATACGTCTCCAACGTATCTATAATTTTTTTATTGTTCCATGCTATTATATTATCTATTTTGGATGTTTTATATGCATTAATATACTATTTTATATTATTTTTGGGACTAACCTATTAACCTAGAGCCCAGTGCCAGTTCCTGTTTTTTCCTTGTTTTAGAGTTTCACAGAAAAGGAATACCAAACGAAGTCCAAACGGAATAAAACTTTTGCAATGATTTTTCTTGGACCAAAGGACTTGGAGTGCAAGTCAGAGAAGCCATGAGGTGGCCACAAGGATGGCGGGCACGCCCCCACCCTTGTGGGCCCCTCGTGACTCCACCGACCTATTTATTTCGCCTATATATTCTCATATATCCCAAAACCAACAGAGAGAGGCACAAAAACACTTTTCCACCACTGCAACCTTCTGTTCCCGTGAGATCCCATCTAGGGGCCTTTTTCGGTGTCCTGCCGGAGGGGGATTTGATCACGGAGGGCTTCTACATCAACACCATTTCCCTTCCGATGAAGCGTGAGTAGTTTACCACAGACCTATGGGTCCATAGCTAGTAGCTAGATGGCTTCTGCCCTCTCTTTGATTCTCAATACCATGTTCTCCTTGATGTTCTTGAAGATCTATTCGATGTAATACCCTTTTTGCGGTGTGTTTGCCGAGATCCGATGAATTGTGGATTTATGATCAGCTTATCTATGAATATTATTTGAATCTTCTCTGAATTCTTATATGCATGATTTGATATCTTTGCAAGTCTCTTCAAACTATCGATTTAGTTTGGCCAACTAGATTGGTTTTTCTTGCAATGGGAGAAGTGCTTAGCTTTGGGTTCAATCTTGACGTGTCCTTTCCTAGTGATAGTAGGTGCCGCAAGGCACGTATTGTATTGTTGTCATCGAGGATAAAAAGATGGGGTTTTCATCAAATTGCTTGAGTTAATTCCTCTACATCATGTCATCTTGCTTAATGCGTTACTCTGTTCTTTATGAACTTAATACTCTAGATGCATGCTGGATAGCGGTCGATGTGTGGAGTAATAGTAGTAGATGTAGAATCGTTTCGGTCTACTTGAAGTGGACGTGATGCCTATATTCATGATCATTGCCTTAGATATCGTCATAACTTTGTGCTTTTCAATCAATTGTTCAGCAGTAATTTGTTCACCCGCCGTAATATTTTCTATCTCAAGAGAAGCCAATAGTAAAAGCTATGCCCCCAGGTCTATTTTCCATCATATAAGTTTTCGATCTACAATTTTAGTTTCCGATTTACTTCCTTTTCAATCTTTTACTTTCCGATCTATAAACCGAAAATACCAAAAATATTTACTTTACCATTTATCTATGTCTATCAGATCTCACTTTTGCAAGTAACCGTGAAGGGATTGACAACCCCTTTATCGCGTTGGGTGCAAGTTGTTTGATTGTTTGTGTAGGTATTCGGTGACTTGTTCGTTGTCTCCCACTGGATTGATACCTTGGTTCTCAAACTGAGGGAAATACTTCCTCTACTTTGCTGCATCACCCTTTCCTCTTCAAGGGAAAACCAACGCAAGCTCAACAAGTAGCGGGAAGAATTTCTAGCTCCATTGCCGGGGAGATCTACGCCAAGTCAAGACATACCAAGTACCCATCATAAACTCTCATCTCTTGTATTACATTATTCACAATTCGCCTCTCATTTTCCTCTCCCCCACTTCTAAAACGATTTTCTAAAAGATTTGCCTTTTTCTTCGCCCCTCTTCCGTTCGTCGTCCTCGTTTGCTTTTTGGGTTGCTCGTTTGCTAGATCTATTTGCCACCACCATGTCTGAAATTGGGGAGGTTATCATTGAAAAAGATAGTAGTAACAATGAGGGAAATTTTGATGCTTTTGCCAATACTAATCCTCATGAAGAATATACTATTCTACACACTAAAAAGCTTCGCATAGGTAGAGGCAATATTATTGGAAAAGGGGATATTCAAGATTTCTTTACTTGTGTTGGTGCGCTTCCCACTTTGGTGGTTCGGCGGTGGCTCGGCGAGGCTGGGCGGTGACGAGGTCGCAGCGGCGCTCCGGTAGCATGTGGCACAGCGGTGCGGCGGCGACAAGGAGGCACTGAGGCAAAGGGGCAGAGGAGAAAGAGAGAGTGGGAGGAGGCGCGCATGCATTTGGCTGCCCCCTCCCCTCTATTTATACGATGATGAATGGGTCATGGCGACTCTTCGGGGGAGTGGGATTTACTGCTCCTACTTCCCATGCGCCATCGCAATCTTTGCGCATTATGGCGTGCAATTGATAAACAGTTTTCGGGGGTACATTATTCAACCCAAATTTATTGATTCGACACAAGGGGAGCCAAAGAATATTCTCAAGTATTAACAGTTGAGTTGTCAATTCAACCGCACCTGAAAGACTTAATATCTGCAACATAGTATTTAGTAGCAAAGTAATATGGAAATAACATAGCAGCAGCAAAAGTAATAGTATTGGTTTTGTGGTGATTGTAACAGTAGCAACGGTAAAGTAACTAAGCAAAGATCAATATGTGAAAAGCTCGTAGGCAATGGATCAGTGATGGATCATTATGTCGGATGCGATTCCTCATGCAACAGTTATAACATAGGGTGACATAGAACTAGCTCCAGTTCATCAATGTAATGTAGGCATGTATTCCGAATATAGTCATACGTGCTTATGGAAAAGAACTTGCATGCCATCTTTTGTCCTACCCTCCTGTGGTAGCGGGGTCCTATTGGAAACTAAGGGATATTAAGGCATCCTTTTAATAGAGTACCGGAACAAAGCATTAGCACTTAGTGAATACATGAACTCCTCAAACTATAGTCATCACCGGTAATTGTCCCGATTATTGTCACTTCAGGATTAACGGATCATAACAGATAGTAGGTGACTATTGACTTGCAAGATAGGATCAAGAACTCACATATATTCATGAAAAAATAATAGGTTCAGATCTGAAATCATGGCACTCGGGCCCTAGTGACAAGCATTAAGCATAGCAAAGTCATAGCAACATCAATCTTAGAACATAATGGGTACTAGGGATCAAACCCTAACAAAACTAACTCGATTACATGATAAATCTCATCCAATCCATCACCGTCCAGCAAGCCTACGATGGAATTACTCACGCACGGCGATGAGCATCATGAAATTGGTGATGGAGGAAGGTTGATGATGATGATGGCGACGGATTCCCCTCTCCGGAGCCCCGAACGGACTCCAGATCAGCCCTGCCGAGAGAGATTAGGGCTTGGCGGCGGCTCCGTATCGTAAAACACGATGAATCGTTCTCTCTGATTTTTTCTCCCTGAACGTGAATATATAGAGTTGGAGTTGAGGTCGGTGGAGCATCAGGGGGCCCACGAGACAGGGCGCCCCAGGGTGGTGGGCGCGCCCCCACCCTCGTGGACAGGGAGTGGGCCCCCTAACATTGATTTTTCGCCAATATTTTTTATATAATCCAAAAATATTCTCCGTGAAGTTTCAGGTCATTCTGAGAACTTTTTTTTTTTGCACAAAAATAACACCATGGTAATTCTGCTGAAAACAGCGTCAGTCTGGGTTAGATCCATTCAAATCATACAAGTTAGAGTCCAAAACAAGGTCAAAAGTGTTTGGAAAAGTAGATACAATGGAGAGGTATCAGCAATCAATGTGCCCCGGAAGGGCAACGGATCCACACGCGCCGAGGCCGTGTAATGGCGGGCCTGGGCCTGCGGCGGAGTCCCATCGCACACGTGGGCTGGCAGGTCGGGCCGGCCTACTGGCGACACGTGGCATGTGAGAAACGGGCGGCTGGAGCGCTACCCGGTGGCGTACCCCTCGCACCTGCTACAACGATTCAAATTCACTAGTCGGTCGGCTTCGCCATGGCCGGCCCCTGGCACGCGGCTTCTTCAAGTTGGTCAACACGAAGACACAAGATCTCCTGGAGGAGGAAACTGCTCGGGCACTCCGGCTTCGAGCCATGGCGCCTCACCATCTTCAGGGACTACTGTCAGGGGCGGTGTACCCCAGGTAGCCTCATCCACACCCAATAACATTTCAAGACATCGATGGGTGTTAGAATCATTACTATGTGCCGGGGGACTAATCCACGAGCACCTACGGGACCGGCGGACCGAGTCCCTTTCGGTTCGACGGGGGCGAGGGTCGCACGAAGAGCGGATCGAGGCGAAGCACACGAGCGGTTTACCCAGGTTCGGGCCGCACGGATGCGTAAAACCCTACTCCTGCTTTGTGGTTTGTATTGAGTTCTTGCTCGGGAGCGCGGAGTGCTACAGTACCCCTCAGCAGCTAACGAGACCGAGCGTGAGTGTTCCCCCCCCTTCTACGTTGCGCATGGGCCTCCTTTTATATGCTCAAGGGG
Organism: Triticum urartu; assembly: GCF_003073215.2. Classification (NCBI taxonomy): domain Eukaryota; kingdom Viridiplantae; phylum Streptophyta; class Magnoliopsida; order Poales; family Poaceae; genus Triticum; species Triticum urartu. The sequence goes on from NC_053025.1 coordinate 484,232,857, forward strand.
TCACCGACAGGTGGCAACGTAGACAAGGGTAAAAATGGAAAGGTGTTGCGGTTGGTACAGCTACCTGCTACAGTGTATCATACCTAACCCTGACGGCAGGGGACAAGGGCATTAAATGCCCGTCTGCATCACCTAAATAGTGCAAAAGGGACCGTCAGGGACGCCACCGCTCGCCACGAAGGCAATCTTGTCAGCGCCGCTTGCCACCGCGCGCCGCTGGCTGCACGGCCTCCCGCCATGTACCCTGGGAAGGTCCCAGAGCGACACGTTGGTGGATGTGCTGGAGCGCGGGCACAGAGTGGTGGCTTGCCGCGGCAAGCGCCTTGCCGCGGTCGTTGTCTTGTCGCGCCCGGGAGCTTGTCGCTCACCGGGCCTTGCCGGGACGCGTGGCGCGTTGCGGCAAGTTCCTTGAGATGCCTTGGTTGGCCTTCCCGGCAAGCTCCTCTTGCCGGGGTCTTGTCTCCTTGGCTTGGATACTCTGTCCTTGAATGGCTCCAAAGGAACCACGGAGGACCTTGGCGGCCACCCGGCAAGCCTTGCCGCGGGATGCTGCGACTGCCCGTGCACAAGTTCGGGATAACTAGGGTACCCCTACTCTAGTACACGACAGGAGCCCCCGGGCCTGGGCCATACGCGGTGCCGAGCGCTGTTGGGCCAGGCCCAAAACAGGGCACGGGCACGCACGGCCTGGGTTACGCCGTATCTCTCCCCGTATCCACCGCGCCCTCCCCGAACGGCACGCGTTGAATGCGGCGTCGTGGGAGAGATCGTGGGTGGTTTCTTTATTCGGAAATGTGGAACGTCCGCCCCCTACCTCTGACGAGAACCTCCAACCCAGCGCCAAGCTCATCTTGTTCTTCAAAGGCGTGGCGACGGCCCTCCAGCGACTCCGGGAGAGGATCCCAAAGAAGTTGGCCAACGAGTCGCGCAAGATCTGCGCGGGAGCTCTTCAAAAGGTGTTGGTGAAGGTGGCCTTCCGCAACCCGGGCCTCAACCTCACCAACGTCCTCAAGACCCTGCCGTCGGATGCTGATCTGGAGGCGCTCAAGACCCTTGTCGCACCCATTGTGGACAAGGTGAGCGGGATCAAGAGGATTGAGGGCGATCGCGTAGACTAGGCCGCCCGTTTTCTTCTTTTCTTGTCGCTGCTGGTCATGTTATGAGAACAATCTATTAGAGCCGCGACAAGCTACCTTGTAATATAACTCTATTACGGGTAATGATTGCAATGTTATTCCCTTTACTTGATTCCTCCCTTTGTATCTTTTTGCCCTACGCTTTTAGGGAACTTGCCGGTGCAGGCGCCTTAGCCGCGAGCGCTGAGTGCGGGACGTCAGCAGCCTGCTGGCGGTGCCGCTACCGACAAGAAACCTTGTCGCAACTAGTCGCAGCTCACTTAAGTTGTTGAGCGGACTCGAAACAAAGTAAGGGCGCAACTAGCTACGAGTTGGTTCCTCCACGCACAGGTTTTCCATACAAAGTGCGGTCGTTCAAGGGAGATAACTTAAAAATTTAAAAAATCTGATTGCTCAAACTTTGGCAACTTAGCTTTTCTTTTGTTTGCTTCTCGGTAAGGCGAAACTTTCTTGAACGACGCCTGGTCCATACCATTATCTTCTCCTTTCCCCCCGGCAAACTTGTGGACGGGGGAACCTTCCTTTCCTTGAGAAAATAGAAAGAGGAGAAAATAAAGATATGGAGCCTTACGGCTCGTTATTGCTTACCGGGGAGTAGGTGCTGCACAAAGTGTCAGATCACATATGCAAAAAATAGAAAGCGTGAAATTGACAAGATGTGCGGAGCATATGAGCTTTACTTATGCACGGGGTCTGCGCCCGGCTTTGTACAAAGGATTACATGCAACAGCGGCAAGACTTGTACAAAAGGTGGTTGCCGGAACAGGTTCTGGCAACCGCGCCTTACGGGTAAAACTTACGAAGATGCTCAATGTTCCAGGAATTGCTCACCGGAATGCTATCTTCGGTCTCAAGGCGGACAGCGCCAGGCCTAGTGACTCATTTCACCCGGTAAGGGCCTTCCCACTTCGGCGTCAACTTGTTGGAATTCTTGGCGGATTGAACACGCCGAAGAACAAGGTCGCCTTCCTCGAGACTTCTGGCGTTAACTTTGTGGCTATGGTAGCGGCGCAAAGCTTGCTGGTAGCGAGCAGCTCGCACAGCAGCCTGAAGACGGTCTTCCTCAAGGAGTAGCGCGTCATCTTGTCGCAGCTGCTCTTGCTCAAGCTCATCATAAGCGAGCACTCGAGGTGACCCGTATACGAGTTCCGTGGGGAGAACTGCCTCTGCTCCATAGACTAGAGCGAAAGGTGTCTGGCCAGTGGCTCGATTTGGCGTCGTTCTGATCGACCAAAGAACCACCGGCAGCTCCTCGATCCAGTTTCTTCCACACTTGTGCAGCCTGTCGAAAGTTCTGGTCTTGAGCCCATGCAGCACTTCAGCATTTGCCCTCTCCGCTTGATCGTTGCTTCTCGGGTGAGCAACAAAAGCGAAGCAGACCTTGGCGCCAAGATCTTGGACGTACTGCATGAAGGTGCGGCTCGTGAATTACGTACCGTTGTCGGTGATTATCCTGTTAGGGATCCCGAAGCGGCAAACAATCGACCTGAAGAACTTGACTGCTGACTGTGCTGTCACCTTCCTCACTGGTTCCACTTCCGGCCACTTTGTGAACTTGTCGATTGCAACGTACAAGTACTCAAAGCCCCCGACTGCTCGGGGAAAGGGGCAGAGGATGTCGAGCCCCCAGACCGAAAATGGCCAGGATAAAGGGATCGTCTGGAGAGCTTGAGCTGGTTGGTGTATCTGCTTGGAATGGAACTGGCACGCTTCACACTTGGTTACTTCTGCAGTTGCATCCTAGAGGGCTGTCGGCCAAAATAAACCTTGCCAGAATGCTTTGCCGGCAAGTGCTCTTGCACCAATGTGGTGACCACATATGCCTCCATGTATCTCTGCCAACAGCTTTTTTCCGTCTTCCCGGTGAATACACTTCAATTTCACACCGTTGAGTCTTCTTCTGTATAGTGTGTTGTCGACAAACTGGTACATACTTGACTGCCGGGCTACTCTTTCTGCTTCTTCTTGCTCTTCGGGAAGTTCTCCTGTCTGAAGGAAACGGACAATCTGCTGTGCCCATGCTAGAGCTTGTGGCTCGACAACAAGGACTAAAGGCAAATCTGCTGCTGCGGGAACATCCGCTTCTACGGCGAGAACCTGCGGCTCTGCCGGAGCTTGACGTTCCCCGGAAAGTTTGCCGGAGCAAAACTTGTCGGGAGCTTCTGCTTCAACGGAACAAACCCTAGGGCTTGCCGGAGCAGACTGCTCCTCAGCGCTCTTGGCGTTGATCTTGGGGACCTTCTTGGCGGCGGCTTCGGGAAGCTCTGCCGGAAAATAGTCACCAGAAATCAACTTCCTCTGCTTGCTCTGTCCAGTTGATGGCGTTACAAACGGTTGAGTCAGCTTGAGCACAAAGATCCCTGGTTCCACAGGTAACTTAAGCGCGGCGCACTTTGATAGGCCATCGGCAATGGCGTTCTGAGCTCTTGGAACATGCTCCATCTGTAGGCCGTCAAAGTGCTCTTCTAGCTTTCTCACTTCGTCGACGTAGGCTTCCATCAACGGACTCTGATAGTTCTTGTTCACTTGGCGGACGACAAGCTGCGAGTCACCCCTGACAATGAGCTTCTTGATCCCAAGGTCTGCCGCGATCCTGAGACCGGCAAGCAAGCCTTCATACTCTGCAGTATTGTTTGTTGCTTGCTCCTTGGGAAAGTGCATCTAGACTACGTACTTGAGGTGCTCTTCGGTGGGTGCGACAAGCAGCACGCCAGCGCCTTGCAGTGAAAAGGCACCATCAAAGTACATCAGCCACTTTTTGCTTGCTTCCTCGACGGGGATGCTCGTTTCTGGAATTTCTTCATCTGGTGTTGGCGTCCATTTTGCTATGAATTCTGCCAATGCTCTGCTTTGGATAGTTGAAGTACTCTGAAACTTGAGGCCAAAGCTTGACAGTTCCAGTGCCCACTCAACAATCCTGCCTGTCGCTTCTGGATTCTGTAGTATCCTCTTCAGCGGAAAACGAGTGACAACTGTGATCTCATGTGCTTGGAAGTAATGGCGCAGCTTTCTCGAGGCCATGAGAAGGCCGAAAAGCAATTTCTGCACGCCAGAGTACCTTGACCTAGCCCCCTGCAGAAGGGAACTGACAAAGTAAACTGGGCGCTGTACCATTCTCCTCTATATCTCCTCGCGCGTCTGCGCAGATCCATCCTTGTCGGGACCAGAGCTTGTCGGGGAAGCCCCCTGCTTGTCGCTGGATGCGCCTGCTGTGGTTGCTGGCTCGTCATCTGCCTCCCTCTCTGCTACTAGCGCAGCACTAACCACTTGATTGGTTGCCGCTATATACAGCAGCAACTTCTCTTGTGGCTTAGGTGCGACAAGTGTTGGAGTGGAGGACAGGTATCTCTTCAAGTCTTGCAGCGCAGCCTCCGCTTCCGGAGTCCATTTCATTGGACCTACCTTTTTCAATATTTTGAAAAATGGCAGGGCGCGCTCAGCAGACCTAGAGATAAACCTGCTGAGAGCAGCCACGCAACCGGCAAGTCTTTGTACATCCTTGACGTGCTTTGGTGCTTCAATCTGCTCAATGGCCTTGATCTTGTCGGGATTGGCTTCGATTCCCCGCTAAGACATGAAGAATCCGAGAAGCTTGCCGGAGGGGACTCCAAACACACACTTCTCGGGGTTGAGCTTGAATCAGAGTTGCCTTATCCTTGCTCTTGACCACTATGTCATCCATGTAGGCTTCCACATTTCTGTGTATTTGTGGCTCAAGAGCGACATGGACTACCCTTGCAAATGTTGAACCAGCATTTTTTAAACCGAAAGGCATCCGTATGAAACAGTATGTGCCACATGGAGTAATGAATGCGGTCTTCTCCTCATCCTCTTCTGCCATGAAGATCTGATGGTATCCTGAGTATGCGTCAAGAAATGAAAGCAACTCACATCCGGCCGTGGAGTCAACAATCTGGTCAATGCGCGGCAAAGGAAATGGGTCTTTGGGACAAGCTTTGTTAACATCGGTAAAGTCAATACAAAGTCTCCATTTCCCGTTTGCCTTGCGCACGACTACAGGATTGGCCAACCACGTAGGATGGAGCACTCCTCTGACAAGGCCTGCTGCTTCCAACTTCTTGATCTCTTCTGCGATGAATTCTTGGCGCTCCACTGCTTGCTTCCTGACCTTCTTCTTGACGGGCCGCGCATGAGGACAAACGGCAAGATGGTGCTCAATTACTTTCCTGGGAACACCGGGGATGTCAGACGGTTGCCACGCAAACACGTCGACGTTCGCCCGCAGGAAAGCAATGAGCGCGCTTTCCTATTTAGGGTCGAGAGTGGCACTGATGGTGAAGGTACCACCAGTGCCGTCCTCCTTGGCGGACACCTTCTTGGTCTCTGGTGGAGCTGCCATTGTCTTCTTACACTTGCCGGTGGAGCTCGATGGTGCGTCCTCGACGGCAGCACAGCACTCCGAAGAGGTGCGCTTGCCGGAGTGGGCATCAGAACTCTTGCCGGACTTGGTCTTCTTCTTCCTCCCGGGAGCTTCAACGGCAGGTGACTTGCGATCTGTTGCGGCTGCCGCTTCCCGGTAGATCTTGTCAGCGCAGATAAGAGCATCCTTCTTGTCGCCAGGGACAGAGATGACACTTATCGGGCCTGGCATCTTCAGCATGTTGTATGCGTAGTGAGAGGCTGCCATGAACTTGGCGAGTGCTGGACGGCCGAGTATCCCATTGTAAGGCAATGGAAAATCGGCAACGTTAAAAGTGACCCTCTCAATCCTGAAGTTCACCTCGCTGCCAAATGTTACTAGCAACGTGACCTTCCCCTTCGGCTTGCTCCTTCCCGGGTTGATTCCTTGGAATGTGCCGGTCTCTTCAAGCTCGCTGTCAGGGATCTGGAGTTTCTGGAGTACAGCGGAGGAGATCAGGTTCAAGCCAGTCCCGCCGTCAACTAGCATCTTAGTGACCTTGAGATTGCGGATAGTTGGTGAAACCAACATCGGCAAGCACACGACTGTAGTTGTGCGATCAGGGTGGTCCTCAATATCAAAGATGATAGGCGTGCTGGACCATTTCAGAAGCTTGCATGACTCGACAGGTGGTTCCGCCGCATTGACTTCCCGCACCCACTGCTTGAGTTGGCGGTGTGAAGTATGCAGAGAAGCACCGCCGTCAACGCACAAGACCTCTGTGGCTTTCTAGAACTCCTGCTCACTGGTCTCGACATCATCCATGTCTTCGTCGTCGTCGTCATCTTCATCCTTGTCGCGGCCGTGGGGAGGTCTGTGTCCTTGCCGCTGCTTGGCCTTGCCGCGGCGTCCTCCCCGGCTGGCGCGCTTCTTGCCGGATTCTCCAGCGCCTCCTTGGGCCCTCTCCTTGTCGCGTCGCTCGTATTCAGCCTTTTGCTCTTGGACAAGCTGCTCGACTTTCTTGCAGCTCTGGAGGTCATGGCCCTTGGTGCGGTGGATCTTGCAGTACTGCTTGTCGGTGCCGTCCTGCTTGTCGGTGACCGCCATAGCCTGGTAGTTGGTGCATGCGGCAATCTCCTTGACGGAGCTACCAGCTTTGGCTTTCTTGGCGCCACCTTCATTGCCGGACTGCTCAATGACTAGCACATCTTTGCCTTTCTTCTTCCTGTTGTTCCGCCGCCGGTTTTTCTTTGCCGGGGAAGCATCCTCGCTGTCAGATCCTCCTGCTCATGTATTCTCTCCGGGGAGTTTCCTCCCTTCCTCAGCACGTGCACACTTGTCGGCCAGGGCATACAGCTCACTGACGTCTCTGATCCTGCACATCGCCATCTCCTCCCGCATCCTGCGGTTACGCACGTTCTGATGGAACGCGCTGATGACCGCGGCAGGGTGGACATCTGGGATGTTGTGCTGTACACGGCTGAATCTCTGAATGTACTTGCGCAGGGGCTCTCCTTCCTTCTGGGCGAGCAGATGAAGGTCACTCTCTTGGCCATGAGGTTTGTGGCCGCCTGTAAAGGCGCCGACAAACTGATGGCATAGGTCTGCCCAGGAGGATATGGAGTTGTCCGGCAAGTGCATGAGCCAGGACCTGACGTTGGGCTTGAGCACCAGCGGGAAGTAGTTGGCAAGGATCTTGTCGTCCCGCCCCCCGGCAGCCTGCACCGCGATGGTGTAGATGCTGAGGAACTCCAACGGATGCGACTTGCCGTCGTACTTCTCTGGTACGTCTGGCTTGAAATTCTTCATGCTGGGCCACTAGACTTGCCGCAGCTCACGAGTAAACGCAGGGCAACCTACCGCGTACGGCAAGTCGCCTGGTTCCCCTGGCGCATGCATGTCGACAGAGGGCCCAGCACGCTGGTCCGATTGACGTCACGCTTCTCTTCGGCGCTCGATGCGAGTACGAGCGTCTTCTTGCTGTCGTTCGTGAAGAACTTGGCGCTGGTCGCGACGAGCTCGTGGATCTGATGACGCGGTGGAGTCGCTGTCGAGGTGGATCCGGCGAGTCGGCGATCTTGGCCTTCGGGGCGGAGAGTGCACAGTGGTTGCATCCCCACCGGTCTTGTTGCCACCGGCTCGTGCCTGGCTGACTTGCCGCGGCTGCGACGTGCTCGGCTGCCGTTGAGTGTCGCCGTTGGCGAAGCCGATGAGACTCTGAATGGTGGCCCTCCAGTCGTCGATCTTGTCTGCCATTGGAGGGTAGTCCAGGAGCAGTTGAGCTCGCGCCAAAGCTTCTGCTGTAGTGGCGGGTGGCGGTGGCGAACGGTGCGAGGAGCGGGATATGCTCGGACTTCTAACTATGTTAGAAGGAACAGTATCCCGTCCAGGCGATCGTGCCTCGCTCGTGCTAGCATGTTGACGTGCATGCTGGTCTTGAGCACTCCGAGATCCACCAGCTCGATCTTGGTCCAGCAAACGCATGGTACCGTGAGTACCATGACGCTGCTGGTCCCGCGCCTCCTGAGATGGGCGCGGTGCATGTACGGACGCCGAGGTCTTGGAGTGCGCCCGGTCGTTGTGGGAGCCGGCTACGCCGCCGATGGACAGCGCAGCCTTGTCCTTGGAGCTGGCAGCACCGTGAGCTCCCTCGTCGATGCCCGTTCTTCCGCCGGCGTCTGCCCCATCAGCCGTTTGCTCCGGCGGTGGTGCGTTCGGCGCGGACAGAGCAGCCGCCTCCGAAGCCTTCTTCTTCGGCGGCATGTCGATGAAGATGATGAAGATCTAGCTCGCGTGAACGCCGGATCTGGTTCACACAACCTCAACGCCCCTACCTGGCGCGCCAAAGATGCCGGGGGACTAATCCACGAGCACCTATGGGACCGGCGGACCAAGTCCCTTTCGGTTCGGCGGGGGCGAGGGTCGCACGAAGAGCGGATCGAGGCGAAGCACACGAGCGGTTTACCCAGGTTCGGGCCGCACGGATGCGTAAAACCCTACTCCTGCTTTGTGGTTTGTATTGAGTTCTTGCTCGGGAGCGCGGAGTGCTACAGTACCCCTCAGCAGCTAACGAGACCGAGCGTGAGTGTCCCCCCCCCTCTACGTTGCGCATGGGCCTCCTTTTATATGCTCAAGGGGTCACCGACAGGTGGCAACGTAGACAAGGGTAAAAATGGAAAGGTGTTGCGGTTGGTACAGCTACCTGCTACGGTGTATCATACCTAACCCTGACGGCAGTGGACAAGGGCATTAAATGCCCGTCTGCGTCGCCTAAATAGTGCAAAAGGGACCGTCAGGGACGCCACCGCTCGCCACGATGGCAATCTTGTCGGCGCCGCTTGCCACCGCGCGTCGTTGGCTGCACGGCCTCCCGCCACGTACACCTGGGAAGGTCCCAGAGCGACACGTTGGTGGATGTGCTGGAGCGCGGGCACAGAGTGGTGGCTTGCCGCGGCAAGCGCCTTGCCGCGGTCGTTGTCTTGTCGCGCCCGGGAGCTTGTCGCTCACTGGGCCTTGCCGGGACGCGTGGCGCGTCGCGGAAAGTTCCTTGAGATGCCTTGGTTGGCCTTCCCAGCAAGCTCCTCTTGCCGGGGTCTTGTCTCCTTGGCTTGGATACTTTGTCCTTGAATGGCTCCAAAGGAACCACGGAGGACCTTGGCGGCCACCCGGCAAGCCTTGCCGCGGGATGCTGCGACTGCCCGTGCACAAGTTCGGGATACTAGGGTACCCCTACTCTAGTACACCGACACTATGTAATCTAGATTATTGACTCTAGTGCAAGTGGGAGACTGAAGGAAATATGCCCTAGAGGCAATAATAAAGTTGTTATTTATATTTCCTTATATCATGATAAATGTTTATTATTCATGCTAGAATTGTATTAACCGGAAACTTAGTACATGTGTGGATACATAGACAAACAGAGTGTCCCTAGTATGCCTCTACTTAACTAGCTCGTTAATCAACGATGGTTAAGTTTCCTAGCCATAGACATGTGTTGTCCTTTGATGAACGGGACCACATCATTAGAGAATGATGTGATGGACAAGACCCATCCGTTAGCTTAGCATAATGATCATTTAATTTTTCTGCTATTGCTTTCTTCACGACTTATACATGTTCCTCAGTGAAAGTGCGTTATATCGACTAGAGGGGGGGTGAATAGGCGATTTTTACGAAAGTCTTCAATACATGAGAGTTATGAAGACAAACAGCGAAGATTATGCCTATTACTATGCACCGGAAGTTAGATTACACTATGCCAGCCATGGTCATATATCCAATAGAGTGAAAGAACAATGACAAACAGCTTCAGTGTAATAAGGATCAGGTAGGAAGAAGTTATGAAGCCAAACAGTTCATACATTCACGTTCTGAAGACTAAAGATAAAGCAAGCAAGCAATGGCTTCACAATGTGTGACAATAAGAAGAGGAAGTGAAGATGAAACCAGTGACTCGTTGAAGACAATGATATGTTGGACCAGTTCCAGTTGCTGTGACAACTGTACGTCTGGTTGGAGCGGCTAGGTATTTAAACCTTAGGACACACAGTCCCGGACACCCAGTCCTGAACACACAGTTCAGGACACCAAGTCCTCACCGTATTCTCCTTGAGCTAAGGTCACTTAGTCCTCGCCCAATCACTCTGGTTAGTCTTCAAGGTAGACTCCCAAACCTTCGCAGACTTCGTTCACTGGCAATCCACAATGTCTCTTGGATGCTCTGAACGCGACGCCTAACCGTCTGGAGGATTCACAGTCCTCAAGTGTAATAAGTCTTCAGATCACACAGACAAGAAGATTTAAGTGATGCCCAATTTACTCTGGCTCTCGGTGGTTAGGGCTTTTCTCCTCACTAGGAATTTTCTCTCAAAGACTTCGAGGTGGGTTGCTCTCAAACGACAAAAATCGTGCACTGAAATCTGAGCAGCCAACCGTTTATGGTTGTGGGGGTGGGCTATTTATAGCCACTTGGCAACTTGACCTGATTTGTCCGAAATGACCCTGGGTCACTAAGGAACTGACACGTGTCTCAACGGTCAGATTTCGAACTCTCATGGCAACTTTACTTGGGCTACAAGCAAAGCTGACTTGTCCGGCTCTGGACAAGATTCGCTCTCATTGTCTTCACTCGAAGACATAGGTTTTTGATTTAGGCATCACTTCAGTCATTCTGACTGGTTCTCCTGGACCCCACTTAACAGTACGGTGGTTCCTATGACTCAACACAAAATAAAAAGAACTACGAAAGATCTAAGTCTTCGAGTTCCATAGGCTTCATAACGTGTCTTGTTTTGTCATAGTCTTCAATGTGAATATCTTCATATACCACCTTTGTCTTCAATGTCTTCATACATTTTTAGGGGTCATCTCTGGTAGTAAAACCGAATCAATGAGGGACTTCTACCTGTGTTTTCCTGCAATTCTCACAAACACATTAGTCCCTCAACTAGGTTTGTCGTCAATACTCCAAAACCAACTAGGGGTGGCACTAGATGCACTTACAATCTCCCCCTTTTTGGTGATTGATGACAAACTAGTTGAAGTTTTCAACGGGGAATATAAAGTGTGAGGTTTGTAAGGGAATTGTCTTCATAAGTTGCAAGGGCTCCCCCTGAAGATGTGCATATAAGTTAATTTGCTTTTGGAATGCAAATGCACATGGCAGGTTGTACTTGTGGAGATCAGCTTCAGCTTATGATGACAATCCACTATGCATGTGAGGGTATATGAAGATAATGACATGCATAATGGAAAATGGACGTCTGCAGAATGAGATAAGTGCGGAATTTATCGTCGCACATGCGGAATTTATCTTCGCAAACAAAGGGGTAAACAAGTAGCAGACGACCATCGTGTTTTAGTGTTTACAACCCAAAAGAACCAAATGAAGCAAAAACAAGAGTTGTAAACATGAAGCAAAGTATAACAGAACAAGGCACCCGCCCATGTTGACCCGCTTGAAGACTATAAACATCATATGCTTCTCCCCCTTTTGTTAGGAATGACCAAAAAGGTTTGAAGACATAGAGTTTTCTACGCGTTCCCAGGCGCAGCAGGGTCGGTGGAGTTGTTTGGCGGTGCTGAGCTTTGAGGTGCTGAAGCAGGTGGTGGTGAAGTAGCATCATCATCTTCATCAATGATCCTTGCAGTGACTGTGGCAGCAGATGAGGAAAACTCAGAGTCTTCAAGTGACGGTGTGTTGCGCATCACAGCCCTCCTAGGAGGTGTGGTGTCAAATTTGAAGCGCTCTGTGAAGCCATCCTCTTCAAGTTCAGCTTCAGTGCAGATCATTGAGAGCCCTTTCCACGTACGACGGCAAGTCTCATGGGTAACGAAGGCATTCTTGGTGGCCAGGTTTCAAAGACGATTGACATCCACCAGGAGGCTCTTCATCTGACGTTTCAGCCAGTCGTGATGCCTATCTTGCTTTTGGTGAAGGGCCACAAGAAGCTCTCGGTCAGTGAGGACACGAGCACGCTTCTTGGGTCTTGGAGCGTTTGTGCTATCTGTGGCTTCAGTTGGTGCTGGTGCACGTGTAGTGCCAGCCATCGGATAGACCCTGGACATGGCTTCAACACCTTCAACATTCTGCGTGAAGCTCTGGTGTTCGGCATTCTGAAGACTTGTCGGTTGCTTGGCAGGCTTAGGGTATATTGCTTCTGCAGAGATATCCACATCTGGCAGGAGGATGCGATGGTTTCGGGCTGAGGGCTGATACGAAATTGTAGAGTGCAGTTTAATCAGCCTCATCACCCAAGGGGCATAGAATTTTAGACCAAATAAGTCCGAGCCTGACGCTGCAAGTTGTCGTATGAAAAGATCCTGTGTGTTGAAGCATTTGCCATGCATGATATAGAATATCAGAGTCTTCATTGCACCCTCAATCTTGGCATGTGGAGAGTGTCCCTTAATGGGCCAGAGAGTCCGTCGGATAATGTGATATATGGTCCTGGGCAGGTACTCTAGGTCTTCAACGAAGAACTCAGTTGGATAGGGTGCATCGTGAGGCAATGGCTTCATCATTGAGAGCATCTGACTCATATTTGGTTCAGGTCTCTGGAAAATACTCTCAATAGCTTCAGAATGTGGTGGGCATCCTTCCTCGAAGAATTCACCTGGAGTGGGCAGGCCGGTGAGCTCAATGATATCAAATGCATTGGCTTCATGATGGACATTTCCGGTCATCCACTCCAGGATCCAAGTCTTCGGATCTCTGTTGTATCCTTTGATATGGAGAGTGGCATAAAACTGAAGCAGAAGCTCTTCGTTCCAGTGCTCTTCATCAGTCACAAACAGCAGCAGACCCACTTGCCTGAAGCAGTCCAAAGCTTCCTCAAGACATGGCAGACCAGCAATGGCTTCAACCTCAAGGCGCTTGTGAGGGAAGATGCGACCTTGGTTGTATAAGATGCATGAATAATAGCTGCGATGTGAATAGCTCCAGAACCTGTCAGATACAATCCTTTCCCTTGAATAATGGTTCTTGGAGCTATTGAAAAATGTGTTGTCTGCCTTGAAGCTATTTATATCAAAGGAGCCAGGTGCTGATGCAGGACCTGGGAACCTTGGAAGCCTTGGGACTGGCTTCTGGACATGAGGCCTGTGCTCTATGTGATAATCAAATTGTGGACCTGCAGCAGACTCAGGAACTGAAGTGTCTGGCTCAGTGGCTTCGCTGTCCGCTGAAGCATTTGGTGGGGCGGGCTCCACATTGGCTTCAGTGTTTGTAGTTGGAGGGACAACCTCAGGAACGTTCTCCTGGGAAACTGCATCTTGATGGAGCGAGGGAGTGGGTTCTGTAGGTGCTTCTTCATTGTCTTCGACTGATGCAGACGGAATTTCTGCAGACTGGACTTGAGGCCGTGGACCTTTGCGAAGCCTACGGAACGCAGACGACGCTTGTGGTGTCAGAGTGGGCTGGGCCTCAAAGTCTTCTTCCTCCTGAGGGCGATCCGCCCATGACTCATCTTGTGCCATTGGCGTCAGAGGACGACCAATGCTTATGAGTTCGCTTGTTTCAAGCTGAGGAAGGGCTGTATCATCTTGCACATTGTCCTGATGACCAATGTCTTCAGCAGCTATTGGGTCGGCTGCTAGAATGTCTTCAACGTCAGGTACCTCTGTGGGAGCAGGCTCATGAACTGTTAGTCTTCTTTCTGTATTGGGGTGAATGACAGAAAGGGGTTCGACCATCAAGGGCTCTGTGGGAGCAGCCCTAGATTTCTTGGTCTTGCTGCAGAGGCTTCAGCTTCAGCTTTTGCAGCTCTTGTCTTCTTTAGCTCTGTAGCTATTGACCGGCTCTTTGGCTTCGAGCCGGTCGTGGCGGTTGGGAAGACAATCGGAATAGCTGCTTGTTTTGATGCCTCTGATTCACTCACAACAGGCTGCTTCTTCTTCTTTGCGGCCATCTTGGGGTCGATGCCAGGACGCCCAAGTGCCTTGCGCTTTTCAGCCTCGTTGTAGGCTTGAACACATTTGTCTGCCAAAGATTTCATCCTTTCACGCGAGCCTTGAGCTTCAGCACGCTTCTTCAGAAAGTTTTCTTTGAGATCATGCAGCATGATTTTGAAGCTCCTCACTTCCTGCACGCTGAGGCTGGCCATGTGCTTCTTGAACTGAGCTTTTTCGTGATCAATTTTCTTCTTCAGCTCAACAATGCGCTGAGCAATGGCCAGTTCTGAAGCAATAGCGCCTTGGAATGCGACGCTGAGGCCAACAGGCAGCTGCAGATCTTCGAAGCGTATGTCTGGTGTGGCAAACCATTCGTCGATGAAATTGTGGATGATGGTGACATCAAAAAGAGGCAAATTGTTGAAGATTTCAGCTTCTTCTTTGCTTTTGATGAGCTGCTCTAGAGCGTCATCTCCAAGATCTTCATCACTTGATAGATCAATGGCTTCGCTACGCAGAATGGCAGCAGCTGTGAGCTCTTTGCCGGAGTGTGGCTGAGGCACTTTGGCCTTCTGGGGCTTGGAGATGCGGGATATGTCTTCAGACTGCACACTGACTTCAGGAGGTGCAGTTGCCAATGGCTTCGCCCTTGAGATTTTTGACGAAGGGGCTGACTTTGAAGCTTTTGGCTTCTTCGACTGCTTTGGCTTCGGTACAGCAGGAGCTTCATCAGACTCAGAGTTAGCTGGAGGGTCATTCACGGCAGTCCCTTGGACTAGGATGTGGGTGATGAGGCCTTCAAGGTTGGCAAACGGACCGATGATATTGGGTTCGGCGTCGCGTGTGCCATCTGCCCTTGGTGCGGAGGGACCAGGGTTGAAGTCTAACCCAAATTTCTTCGTGTTCAGCTTCGCTGATTGTTGAGCAAACTAGAAGTTGCGCTTGAACAGATTGTCATCACGACACCAGAGTAGTGACGACGGATGTGCATCATCAGGCTGTGGTCCTCGGACCATGCATGGGTAGAAGCCTTGAGCAATGGCTTCATCTCTGGTCCTGGGTATGAGATTCTTGAAACGGATGTCCCCCCATGGTCTCCTGATGGCACTTTTCTCAGCATACTCCTGGGTGACGAAGCGGTATTTGAACCATTGTTCTACCCAATAGCGTCGAATCCATTGGATTCGAGTCTTGCGCTGCCCATAGTTCTCTTCAGGATCTATTTTATACATTTCTGCCAGGTCTTCAGGCAGATCTTTGGAAGTTCCTTCACGTCTCTGTCTGCCCCCTTTCCTTGCTGCTGCTTCTGAAGCCATAAACTTTAACTTGAAAGGCTTGAAAACTTTCAAAGGCTTCAAAGGCTTTCTTTTACTGGACCAACAGGAACTGGCTTCAGGTGAGTTTATGTGATGCCGTAGGAATTCTGCAAATGAATGCAGACTATGAGAACCGAAGGATTCTCCCACGGACATGTACCTGTGACAGCATTAAGGTGCGAGGGAAGGGGAAGAGGTCATATGCATTCTCAGAAGGTTTTGAAGATTAATCAGTTTAGAAGACATTGACCTCATTGTGCGAAGACATTCACTTATAGATAAGAAGTTGGTTCCAGATTTGTACTAACCCACAGATCAGTACAAGTGAGGAATCTAACTACTTTATGAAGCACAAGTGAATATGCTAGGCATGTTATGAGATGCAGCGAGAGATCTAACTGGTGTAAAGAGAAACTTCTTATGGTAGAAAGTGACTGAAACATGAGATCAAAAGAGGCTGTAAAAAGAAGTTTTATTTACCACACTGGAACTGCTAGACGGAAGGAAGTTGATGCCGAGCAGTTCAGTCCTCCGTGCCCTAACTTGGCGACGGAAAACACCTACGGCGACGGCGGAGAGGACGATGTCCGCGGTCGGCGTGAGGACGGCGTTGGAGAGGTTGCGGCAGCGAAGCGCTTCGTCTCCGGCGTCGTCGAGTGCTAGCAGTGGCGCTAGGGTTTGTGCGAGGATAGAAGAAGGAGATAATGACCGTGGTAAGTGTGAATTTATAGACTCAGAGGCGGCACTGTGCTATTACGCAGGTGCCCCTGGCGGTTCGCATTTGAGGCACGCATGGCCAGTTAGCGGAAGTTTGGGGTTTGTTCCACGTCCCACGCATGCCTAAATTGTCGGGCGGTCGTTCCTGCTTCTCCGGATCTTATGTGGAGGAATGAGCATTAAAAACGGACTTTTATGGTTGTGTCTATGTCTTCAGCTGACAAGGACACAGTGAAGACATTCGACAGTTTCAACAGAATGCATATGACTTGGAGAGATAGAGTTTGAGATAGAAAGCATAGAGAGATTAGGGTCTGATCACATTCACTTAGTTCAAAAGATTCAACCAAGAAGACATAGCTATAAGTGAATGTTGTAGAGGACAGAACACTAGAGCATATATATCTATTTAATCAATGTAATGAAGATAATCATGAAGACATATTGAGTTCGAAGCCAAGCTAAATGTGAAGATATTGCAAGGTAACGCCATGAGTTAAACACTTCAAAATGGAACGTTTGGTGGTGGCGTTACCCACCGTATAGGAAGTACTAGACCCAGACACGGCGCACAATTATCGTGGCGCTCTGAAGTCAAATTCCACATTAATGTATTCACACTTAGAATGTATGTCTTCATTGATTGAAGATATACTTTACTTTGTGTGTTGCACATCTAAGTCATCAATATGCATAAGTGTTAGGATGTGTGCCTGATCACAGGACATTTGAGGATTCCAGGATATTTAGCTCACACCGTAACTTGCAAAACCTCTTCTCATCCAAGGGCTTGGTGAAGATATCTGCCAATTGCTCTTCAGTGTTGATGTGTATGATATCAATGTCTTCCTTCACAACATGATCTCTGAGAAAGTGATGACGAATTTCAATGTGCTTTGTCTTCGAGTGCTGAACTGGGTTGTTGGCAATCTTGATGGCGCTTTCGTTGTCGCAGTAAAGTGGCACTTGCTTCAGATGAATGCCATAATCCTTGAGTGTTTGCTTCATCCACAGAAGCTGAGCGCAGCAAGATCCAGCAGCAATGTATTCAGATTCAGCAGTGGAGAGAGATACACAGTTCTACTTCTTTGAAGACCAACATACAAGTGATCGTCCCAGAAAGTGACATGTGCCTGATGTAGACTTGCGATCAACTTTATCACCAGCATAATCAGCATCCGAAAATCCAACCAAATCAAACTCTGAGCCCTTTGGATACCATAATCCTAGAGTTGGGGTGTGAGCCAAATATCGAAGAATTCGCTTCACAGCTAAGTGATGCGACTCCTTTGGTGCCGCTTGAAATCGAGCACACATGCAAACACTAAGCATGATATCTGGCCTAGATGCACATAAATAAAGCAAAGACCCAATCATGGAGCAGTATACCTTTTGATCGAACTCTTTACCATTTTCGTCAGGACCTAGATGATGTTTGGCTGGCATCGGTGTTGTGAAGCCTTTGCAGTCTTGCATACCGAACTTCTTCAGGCAATCTTTGAGATACTTCTCTTGAGATATGAAGATGCCATTGCGCTGTTGTCGTATTTGAAGGCCAAGGAAGAACTTCAGCTCCCCCATCATGGACATCTGATATTGCTCTTGCATCATATATCCAAACTCTTCACTGTACTTCTGATTGGTGCAGCCGAAGATAATGTCATCCACATATATTTGGCACACAAACAGTTCACCATCGTATGTCTTCGTGAAAAGAGTGGGATCCAGGGAACCAGGTATGAAGCCTTTGCTCTTCAGAAAGTACTTGAGTGTATCATACCAGGCCCTAGGGGCTTGTTTGAGGCCATACAGTGCCTTGTTGAGCTTGTATACCATATCAGGATGTTTTGGATTTTCAAAGCCAGGCGGTTGAGCAACATACACTTCTTCTTCAATCTTGCCATTGAGAAAGGCACTTTTCACATCCATTTGATATAGAAGTATGTTATGATGATTTGCATAGGCCAGCAGTATGCGTATGGCTTCAAGTCTAGCCACAGGAGCAAATGTTTCATCGAAGTCAATGCCCTCCACTTGAGTATATCCTTGAGCAACGAGACGAGCTTTGTTTCTGACAACTTGACCATGCTCATCTTGCTTGTTGCGGTATATCCATTTGGTGCCTATTATTTTGTGCTTCCGTGGATCAGGATGCTTAACCAGTTCCCATACATTATTCAGCTCAAACTGTTGAAGCTCTTCTTGCATAGCTTGAATCCATTCAGGTTCCATGAAGGCTTCTTCAACTTTCTTGGGTTCTGATATTGACACGAATGCGAAGTGCCCACAGAAATTTGCTAGCTGAGTTGCCCTTGAACGAGTGAGTGGACCAGGTGCATTGATGCTGTCAATTATTCTGTCAATCTGCACTTCATTTGCAACACGAGGATGTATAGGGCGAAGACTTTGCTCTTGATGATCTGCGTTGTTATTTGGAGGAATGTCTTCATGATGAACATTGTCTTCATGTTGATCAGGTGCTGAGATGATGAGTTCTTCTTCAGGATGAGCTTCAGAAGGCATAATCTCTCCAGTTCCCATAAGCTTGATTGATTCACCAGCTGGAACTTCATCTAGCACATTTGGCAGTTGCTCTTTTTGTGAACCATTTGTTTCATCAAACCGCACATCCACTGTTTCGACCACTTTGTAATGGAAGAGATTGAAGACTCTGTAGGAGTGTGAATCCTTTCCATATCCAAGCATGAAGCCCTCATGTGCTTTTTGTGCAAACTTTGAGGTGTGGTGTGGGTCCTTGATCCAACACTTTGCGCCAAATACTCTGAAGTAACTGACATTTGGCTTCTTGCCATTTAGGAGTTCATAAGATGTCTTGTTCAGAAGCTTGTGAAGATAAACACGATTGATTGTATGGCATGCAGTATCAATGGCTTCAGTCCAGAATTTTCTTGGAGTCTTGTATTCATCTAGCATTGTTCTGGCCATCTCAATGAGTGTTCTGTTCTTGCGTTCGACGACGCCATTCTGCTGTGGCGTGTACGGAGCTGAGAATTCATGTGTGATGCCCAAGGTATCAAGATATGTATCAAGGCCAGTGTTCTTGAATTCAGTGCCATTGTCACTTCTGATGTGCTTTATCTTGGCGCCAAAATTGTTCATAGCTCGATTGGCGAATCGTCTGAAGACATCCTGCACTTCAGTCTTGTAAAGGATTATGTGTACCCAAGTATATCTAGAGTAATCATCAACAATGACGAAGCCATAGAGGCAAGCAGAAGTAGTAAAAGTTGAGTAGTGAGTGGGACCGAAAAGATCCATGTGGAGCAGTTCGAAGGGTTGTGTAGTAGTCATGATTGTCTTCGAAGGATGTTTTGCCCTTGTCATCTTCCCTGCTTCACAGGCACCACATAAGTGATCTTTCTTGAACTTGACACCTTCGATGCCTATGACATGCTTCTTCTTTGCAAGGGTGTGGAGGTTCCTCATGCCAGCATGCCCAAGCCTCCGATGCCAAAGCCAGCATTCTGAAGCTTTTGCAAGAAGACATACTGCAAGTTGTGGTCCTGCTGAGAAATCTACCACGTACAAATCACCTTTCCGATACCCTTCAAACACTAGAGATTTGTCAGACTCCATTAGTACCAGGCAACGATATTTTCCAAACATTACGATCATATTCAAATCGCAAAGCATTGAGACAGACATTAAGTTGAAGCCAAGGGATTCAACAAGCATGACTTTATCCATGTGTTGATCCTTTGAGATTGCAACTCTACCTAGACCCAATACCTTACTTTTACCAGTGTCAGCAAATGTGATGTGGCTCTTGTCGGATGGACGCAATGTTGAGTCCATAAGAAGGCTTCTTTTGCCAGTCATGTGATTTGTACACCCACTGTCAATAATCCATTCTGAAGACTTTGAAGTCGCTGGTGTCGTACCCTACAGTGCAGTTAGGGGGATAGGCTTCACGAAGGGTATTGTGAAGCATAAACATTTGACGAACCAGTGGGTTATGAAAACTTAGATCCAGATTAGGATTAATAGGGAGAGTAGCATGCGATTCAGGAACGAGGTACATAATGATGCCATTCGGGCATTTTATCTTGCGCCCTACAAGATTTTTAAGGTCCCCAGCAATAGCATCAGAAGATTTTGTTTTTCTGCTGGAGACCTTTCCCTGCAAAAGAGAGTTAAGCTTTCTTAACCACCCACATCTTCGAGGGTGGCTTAGAAGCAATAAGTCTAAGTGCAGCATCTGAGAATTTTGGCTTTGAAGCCTTAGCAAACAGTCTAGCAGGTGGACAATAATATTCATAGGAATAAGCAGAATAATTTTTGGTCATATGAACATGACGATTCGAAGAACCGTTCTCATATTCATATGCCTGAGTATGATTTCCCTGCAAAACATTTGCGTTAGTGTGACTCAGGTGAGTCCTCTGTTTGTATGAAGCCTTTGACCATATGAAGCCTTTGGTCTGAGGTTTGTCTTCTTTAAGTGAGGTGTCATGAAGACATTCACAGGAAGATTTTCCAGACACTTTTTCGGAACCCAGATCTTCTTCATAGGCAGTCCATTCCTGCAGTTAGTACCAATGTACCTGGCAAACACTTCACCATTCTGATTCTTAAATAGTTTATAGTTTGCATCAAAGGATTCATCAATGATAATGGGGTTAGCACAAGTGAAGCCAGATAAGTTGGATGGATCTGCTGAAAGTTCCTTTGCAGCAACCCATGTGGTTTTGGGGTACTGCTCAGGTTTCCAGTAAGAGCCATCTGCATTTATTTTCCTCACAAATCCAACACCCTCTTTCCTAGGGTTTCGGTTCAGAATCTGCTTCTTGAGGACATCACATAATGTCTGATGTCCTTTAAGACTTTTGTACATCCCTGTTTCAAGCAATGTATTCAACCTAGCATTCTCATCAGCAATAGCAGTGGTATCCTCAGCAGAGGGGTTAGTTACCACATCAACAGTTGAAGATATTGCAACAGCAGTAGCAGTGGAACATTCAGCAACAGAATTAGCATTATCACGCTCAATGCATTTAAGACATGGTGGTTCAAATCCTTCCTGAGCGGGACTGATCTGTTCGGAGTGAAGTGACTCGTTTTCCTTTTGAAGATCTTCATGAGCCACCCACAATTTCTCAAGTTCTTGCTTCCTTTGAAGATAATCATAGGAAAGCTTTTCATGAGTTGTTGAGAGAGTATCATGACGATCTTCAAGTTCCTGATACTTAACGTGAAGGTTTTTTATGTCTTCAATTAAGGATTCAGATCGAGTCATTTCGGCACCCAACAGATCATCGCTTCTGTCTAACAGTTTTTGAATATGTTCCATAGCTTTCTGTTGTTCAGTTGCAATTTTAGCAAGTGTTTTGTAGCTAGGTTTTGAATCACAGTCAGAGTCATCGTCACTAGATGTTTGATAGCGAGTAGTGCGTGTGTTTACCTTGGCACCGCGTGCCATGAAGCAGTAGGTAGGAGTGGAGTCGTTCTTGTCATTTGTGTCAGTGTCGGTGATGCAGTCATTGTCTTCAGTGTTGAAGATAGACTTGGCGACGTATGCTGTAGCCAGACTCGCAATGCCAGAATCAGACTCCTCCTCAGACTCCACCTCTGCCTCCTCAGATGCGGAGTCCTCCTCTGAATCCATCTCCTTTCCAACAAACGCACGTGCCTTGCCAGATGAGCTCTTCTTGTGTGATGAAGACTTTGGTGAAGACTTGGAAGAAGATTTTGAGTATTTCTTCTTCTTCTTGTCGTCAGAATCATATTCCTTGCTCTTCTTCTTCCTTCTGTTCTCATTGTCCCACTGTGGACACTCAGAGATAAAGTGTCCAGTTTTCTTGCACTTGTGACATGTTTTCTTCTTGTAGTCATGAGCAGAAGCTTCATCATTCCTTGAGCTTGATCGTGAAGATTTTCTGAAGCCTTTCTTCTTGGTGAATCTTTGGAACTTCTTCACTAGCATTGCAAGTTCTCTTCCAATTTCTTCAGGATCATCAGAACTGCAGTCAGATTCTTCTTCAGATGAGGAGACAGCTTTTGCCTTCAAGGCGCGAGTTCGCCCATAGTTTGGACCGTAGATATCTCTTTTCTCAGAAAGCTGAAACTCATGTGTGTTGAGCCTCTCAAGTATGTCAGACGGATCGAGTGTCTTGAAGTCAGGACGTTCTTGAATCATCAGGGCCAGGATGTCAAACGAACTATCAAGTGATCTCAGCAGCGTCTTGATGATTTCATGTTTGGTGATTTCAGTGGCGCCGAGGGCTTGAAGCTCATTTGTGATGTCAATGAGTCGGTCAAATGTGTGCTGGACATTCTCATTGTCATTTCGCTTGAAGAGGTTGAAGAGGTTGCGAAGAACACTGATTCTTTGATCTCTCTGGGTTGAGACGCCTTCATTGACCTTGGAGAGCCAGTCCCAGACCAGCTTGGATGTCTTCAAGGCACTCACACGGCCATACTGTCCTTTTGTCAGATGACCACAGATGATATTTTTGGCAGTAGAGTCCAGTTGAGTGAACTTCTTGACATCAGCAGCAGTGACACCTTCTCCAGCCTTGGGAACGCCGTTCTCGACGACATACCATAGGTCGACGTCAATGGCTTCAAGATGCATTCGCATCTTATTCTTCCAGTAGGGATATTCAGTTCCATCGAAGACGGGGCATGCAGCGGAGACTTTGATTATCCCTGCAGTCGACATAGCTAAAACTCCAGGTGGTCAAACCGAATCACACAGAACAAGGGAGCACCTTGCTCTGATACCAATTGAAAGTGCGTTATATCGACTAGAGGGGGGGTGAATAGGCGATTTTTACGAAAGTCTTCAGTACATGAGAGTTATGAAGACAAACAGCGAAGATTATGCCTATTACTATGCAGCGGAAGTTAGATTACACTATGCCAGCCATGGTCATATATCCAATAGAGTGAAAGAACAATGACAAATAGCTTCAGTGTAATAAGGATCAGGTAGGAAGAAGTTATGAAGCCAAACAGTTCATACATTCACGTTCTGAAGACTAAAGATAAAGCAAGCAAGCAATGGCTTCACAATGTGTGACAATAAGAAGAGGAAGTGAAGATGAAACCAATGACTCGTTGAAGACAGTGATATTTTGGACCAGTTCTAGTTGCTGTGACAACTGTACGTCTGGTTGGAGCGGCTAGGTATTTAAACCTTAGGACACACAGTCCCGGACACCCAGTCCTGAACACACAGTTCAGGACACCAAGTCCTCACCGTATTCTCCTTGAGCTAAGGTCACTTAGTCCTCGGCCAATCACTCTGGTAAGTCTTCAAGGTAGACTCCCAAACCTTCACAGACTTCGTTCACTGGCAATCCACAATGTCTCTTGGATGCTCTGAACGCGACACCTAACCGTCTGGAGGATTCACAGTCCTCAAGTGTAATAAGTCTTCAGATCACACAGACAAGAAGACTTAAGTGATGCCCAATTTACTCTGGCTCTCGGTGGTTAGGGCTTTTCTCCTCACTAGGAATTTTCTCTCAAAGACTTCGAGGTGGGTTGCTCTCAAACGACAAAAGCCGTGCACTGAAATCTGAGCAGCCAACCGTTTATGGTTGTGGGGGTGGGCTATTTATAGCCACTTGGCAACCCGACCTGATTTGTTCGAAATGACCCTGGGTCACTAAGGAACTGACACGTGTCTCAACGGTCAGATTTCGAACTCTCATGGCAACTTTACTTGGGCTACAAGCAAAGCTGACTTGTCCGGCTCTGGACAAGATTCGCCTCTCATTGTCTTCACTCGAAGACATAGGTTTTTGATTTAGGCATCACTTCAGTCATTCTGACTGGTTCTCCTGGACCCCACTTAACAGTACGGTGGTTCCTATGACTCAACACAAAAGAAAAAGAACTACGAAAGATCTAAGTCTTCGAGCTCCATAGGCTTCATAACGTGTCTTTTTTGTCATAGTCTTCAATGTGAATATCTTCATATACCACCTTTGTCTTCAATGTCTTCATACATTTTTAGGGGTCATCTCTGGTAGTAAAACCGAATCTCAATGAGGGACTTCTACCTGTGTTTTCCTACAATTCTCACAAACACATTAGTCCCTCAACTAGGTTTGTCGTCAATACTCCAAAACCAACTAGGGGTGGCACTAGATGCACTTACACTCAGACTATGAGATTATGCAACTCCCGAATGCCGGAGGAACACCTTGTGTGTTATCAAACGTCACAACGTAACTGGGTGATTACAAAGATACTCTACAGGTGTCTCCAATGGTGTTTGTTGAGTTAGCATAGATCGAGACTAGGATTTGTCACTCCGTGTATCGGAGAGGTATCTCTGGGCCCTCTCGGTAATGCACATCACTATGAGCCTTGCAAGCAATGTGACTAATGAATTAGTCACGGAATGATGCATTACGGAATGAGTAAAGAGACTTGCCAGTGACGAGATTGAACTAGGTATAATGATACCGACGATCGAATCTCGGGCAAGTAACATACCGATGACAAAGGGAACAATGTATGTTGTTATGCGGTTTGACCGATAAAGATCTTCGTAGAATATGTAGGAGCCAATATGAGCATCCAGGTTCCGCTATTGGTTATTGACCGGAGATATGTATTGGTCATGTCTACATAGTTCTCGAACCCGTAGGGTCCGCACGCTTAACGTTCGATGATGATTTGTATTATGAGTTTCGTGTTATGATGAATCGAAGTTTGTTCGGAGTCCCGGATGAGATCACGGACATGACAAGGAGTCTCGAAATGGTCGAGACATAAGGATTCATATATTGGAAGGCTACATTCGGACACCGGAATGGTTTGGGTCGTTTCGGATAAGTTTCGGAGTATCGGGGGTTACCGGAACCCCCCCCCCCGGGGGGTTAATGGGCCACCATGGGCCTTAGTGGAGAAGAGAGTGAAGGAAATATGCCCTAGAGGCAATAATAAAGTTATTATTTATTTCCTTATATCATGATACATGTTTATTATTCATGCTAGAATTGTATTAACGGGAAACATGATACATGTGTGAATACATAGACAAACAGAGTGTCACTATTATGCCTCTACTTGACTAGCTCGTTGATCACAGATGGTTATGTTTCCTAGCCATAGACATGAGTTGTCATTTGATTAGCGGGATCACGTCATTAGGAGAATGATGTGATTGACTTGACCCATTCCATTAGCTTAGCACTTGATCGTTTAGTATGTTGCTATTGCTTTCTTCATGACTTATACATGTTCCTATGAATATGAGATTATGCAACTCCCGTTTACCGGAGGAACACTTTGTGTGCTACCAAACGTCACAATGTAACTGGGTGATTATAGAGGTGCTCTACAGGTGTCTCTGAAGGTACTTGTTGAGTTGGCGTATTTTGAGATTAGGATTTGTCACTCCGATTGTCGGAGAGGTATCTCTGGGCCCACTCGGTAATACACATCACTATAACCCTTGCAAGCATTGTAACTAATGAGTTAGTTGCGGGATGATGTATTACGGAACGAGTAAAGAGACTTGCCGGTAACGAGATTGAACTACATATTGAGATACCGACGATCGAATCTCGGGCAAGTAACATACCGATGACAAAGGGAACAACATATGTTGTTATGCGGTTTGACCGATAAAGATCTTCATAGAATATGCAGGAGCCAATATGAGCATCTAGGTTCCGCTATTGGTTATTGATCGGAGACGTGTCTCGGTCATGTCTACATTGTTCACGAACCCGTAGGGTCCGCACTCTTAAAGTTCGATGACGATCGGTATTATGAGTTTTAGTGTTTTGATGTACCGAAGGTAGTTTGGAGTTCCGGATGTGATCACGGACATGACGAGGATTCTGGAAATGGTCGATACGTAAAGATTGATATATTGGACGGCTATATTCGGACACCGGAAGTGTTCCGGATTGTTTCAGAGAAAACCGGAGTGCCGGAGGGGTTACTGGAACCCCCCGGGGAAGTATTGGGCCTTAGTGGGCCTGAGGGGAGAGAGAGGGCAGCAGCCCAGGAGGTGGCGCGCCCCCTCCGATGAGGAGTCCGAATTGGACTAGGGGAGGGGGCGCGGCCCCTCTTTCCCTCTCTCTCTCCCTCTCTTTCCTTCCCCCTTCCCTCTTCCTAGTTGGACCAGGAAAGGATGAATCCTCTTCCTAGTAGGAAGAGGATTCCTACTCTCCTTGGGGCGCACCAAGGCTGGTCGGCCTCCCCCCTTGATCCTTTATATACGGGGGCGGGGGGCACCCAAAGACACACAAGTTGATTGTTCCAAGCCGTGTGCGGTGCCTCCTCCACCATAATCCACCTCGATCATATCGTAGCGGTGCTTAGGCGAAGCCCTGTGTCGGTAGCATCATCATCACCGTCATCACGCCGTCGTGCTGAAGAAACTCCCCTGTGAAGCTTTGCTGGATCGGAGCTCGCGGGACGTCATCGAGTTGAACGTGTGCAGAACTCGGAGGTGTCGTGCGTTCGATACTTGGATCGGTTGGATCGTGAAGACGTACGACTACATCAACCGTTGTGCTAACGCTTCCGCATTCGGTCTACGAGCGTACGTGGACACACTCTCCCCTCTCATTGCTATGCATCACCATGATCCTGTGTGTGCGTAGGAATTTTTTTGAAATTACTACGTTCCCCAACAGTGGCATCCGAGCCTGGTTTTGTGCATAGATGTTATATGCACGAGTAGAACACAAGTGAGTTGTGGGCGATACAAGTCATACTACTTACCAGCATGTCATACTTTGGTTCGGCGGTATTGTTGGATGAAGCGGCCCAGACCGACATTACGCGTACGCTTATGCGAGACTGGTTCTACCGACGTGCTTTGCACACAGGTGGCTGGCGGGTGTCAGTTTCTCGAACTTTAGTTAAGCCGAGTGTGGCTATGCCCGATCCTTGAGAAGGTTAAAACAACACTAACTTGACAAAATATCATTGTGGTTTTGATGCGTAGGTAAGAACGGTTCTTGCTCAGCCCATAGCAGCCACATAAAACTTGCAACAACAAAGTAGAGGATGTCTAACTTGTTTTTGCAGGGCATGTTGTGATGTGAGATGGTCAAGACATGATGCTATATTTTATTGTATGAGATGATCATGTTTTGTAACCGAGTTATCAACAACTGGCAAGAGCCATATGGTTGTCGCTTTATTGTATGCAATGCAATCGCCCTGTAATGCTTTACTTTATCACTAAGTCGTAGCGATAGTCGTAGAAGCAATAGTTAGCGAGACGACAACAATGCTACGATGGAGATCAAGGTGTCGCGCCGGTGACGATGGTGATCATGACGGTGCTTCGGAGATGGAGATCACAAGCACAAGATGATGATGGCCATATCATATCACTTATATTGATTGCATCTGATGTTTATCTTTTATGCATCTTATTTTGCTTAGATCGACAGTAGCATTATAAGATGATCTCTCAGTAAATTTCAAGGTATAAGTGTTCTCCCTGAGTATGCACCATTGCGAAAGTTCTTCGTGCTGAGACACCACGTGATGATCGGGTGTGATAAGCTCTACGTTCAAATACAACGGGTGCAAGACAGTTTTGCACACGCGGAGTACTCAGGTTAAACTTGACGAGCCTAGCATATGCAGATATGGCCTCGGAACACTGAGACCTAAAGGTCGAGCGTGAATCATATAGTAGATATGATCAACATACTGATGTTCACCATTGAAAACTACTCCATCTCACGTGATGATCGGACATGGTTTAGTTGATATGGATCACGTGATCACTTAGATGATTAGAGGGATGTCTATCTAAGTGGGAGGTCTTTAATAATTTGATTAACTGAACTTTAATTTATCATGAACTTAGTACCTGATAGTATTTTGCATGTCTATGTTATTGTAGATAGATGGTCGGTGCTGTTGTTTCGTTGAATATTAATGCGTTCCTTGAGAAAGTAAAGTTGAAAGATGATGGTAGCAATTACACGGACTGGGTCCGTAACTTGACGATTATCCTCATTGTTGCACAGAAGAATTACATCCTGGAAGCACCGCTGAGTGCCAAACCTGCTGCAGGAGCAACACCAGATGTTATGAACGTCTGGCAGAGCAAAGCTGATGACTACTCGATAGTTCAGTGTGCCATGCTTTATGGCTTAGAACCGGGACTTCAACGACGTTTTGAACATCATGGAGCATATGAGATGTTCCAGGAGTTGAAGTTAATATTTCAAGAAAATGCCCAGATTGAGAGATATGAAGTCTCCAATAAGTTCTATAGCTGCAAGATGGAGGAGAATAGTTCTGTCAGTGAACATATACTCAAAATGTCTGGGTACCATAATCACTTGACTCAACTGGGAGTTAATCTTCCTGTTGATAGTGTCATTGACAGAGTTCTTCAATCACTGCCACCAAGCTACAAAATCTTCGTGATGAACTATAATATGCAAGGGATGAATAAGACATTTCTCGAGCTCTTCGCAATGCTAAAGGTAGCGGAGGTAGAAATCAAGAAGGAGCATCAAGTGTTGATGGTCAACAAGACCACCAGTTTCAAGAAAAAGGGTAAAGGGAAGAAAAAAGGGGAACTTCAAGAAGAACAGCAAACAAGTTGCTGCTCAGGAGAAGAAACCCAAGTCTGGACCTAAGCCTGAGACTGAGTGCTTCTACTGCAAACATACTGGTCACTGGAAGCGGAACTGCCCCAAGTATTTGGCAGATAAGAAGGATGGCAAGGTGAACAAAGGTATATGTGATATACATGTTATTGATGTGTACCTTACTAATACTCGCAGTAGCACCTGGGTATTTGATACTGGTTCTGTTGCTAATATTTGCAACTCGAAACAGGGGCTACGGATTAAGCGAAGATTGGCAAAGGACAAGGTGACGATGCGCGTGGGAAATGGTTCCAAAGTCGATGTGACCACGGTCGGCACGCTACCTCTACATCTACCTTCGGGATTAGTATTAAACCTGAATAATTTTTATTTGGTGCCAGCGTTGAGCATGAACATTATATCTAGATCTTGTTTGATGTGAGACGGTTATTCATTTAAATCAGAGAATAATGGTTGTTCTATTTATATGAGTAATATCTTTTATGGTCATGCACCCTTGAGGAGTGGTCTATTTATATTAAATATCGATAGTGGTGATACACATATTCATAATATTAGAGCTAAAAGATGCAGAGTTGATAATGATAGTGCAACTTATTTGTGGAACTGCCGTTTAGGTCATATTGGTGTAAAGCGCATGAAGAAAATCCATTCCGATGGACTTTTGGAATCACTTGATTATGAATCACTTGGTACTTGCGAACCATGCCTCATGAGCAAGATGACTAACGCGCCGTTCTCCGGAACTATGGAGCGAGCAACAGATTTTTTGGAAATCATACATACTGATGTATGTGGTCCAATGAATGTTGAGGCTCGCGGTGGGTATCGTTATTTTCTCACCTTCACAGATGATTTGAGCAGATATGGGTATATCAACTTAATGAAACATTAGTCTGAAGCATTTGAAAAGTTCAAAGAATTTCAGAGTGAGGTAGAAAATCATCGTAAAAAGAAAATAAAGTTTCTATGATCTGATCGTGGAGGAGAATATTTGAGTTACGAGTTTGGTCTTCATTTGAAACAATGCGGAATAGTTTCGCAACTCACGCCACCCGGAACACCACAGCGTAATGGTGTGTCCATACGTCGTAATCGTACTTTACTAGATATGGTGTGATCTATGATGTCTCTTACTGATTTACCGTTATCATTTTAGGGTTATGCTTTAGAGACGGCTGGATTCACGTTAAATAGGGCACAATCTAAATCCGTTGAGATGATGCCTTATGAACTATGGTTTGGCAAGAAACCAAAGTTGTCGTTTCTTAAAGTTTGGGGCTGCGATGCTTATGTGAAAAAGCTTCAACCTGATAAGCTCGAACCCAAATCCGAGAAATGTGTCTTCATAGGATACCCAAAGGAGACTGTTGGGTACACCTTCTATCACAGATCCGAAGGCAAGCATTGTAACTAATGAGTTAGTTGCGGGATGATGTATTACGGAACAAATAAAGAGACTTGCCGATAACGAGATTGAACTAGGTATTGAGATACCGACGATCGAATCTCGGGCAAGTAACATACCGATGACAAAGGGAACAACGTATGTGTTTATGCGGTTTGACCGATAAAGATCTTCGTAGAATATGTAGGATCCAATATGAGCATCCAGGTTCCGCTATTGGTTATTGACCGGAGACGTGTCTCGGTCATGTCTACATTGTTCTCGAACCCATAGGGTCCGCATGCTTAAAGCTCGGTGACGATCGGTATTATGAGTTTTAGTGTTTTGATGTACCGAAGGTAGTTCGGAGTTCCAGATTTGATCACGGACATGGCGAGGAGTCTCGAGATGGCTGAGATGTAAAGATTGATATATTGGACGGCTATATTCGGACACCGGAAGTGTTCCGGATGGTTTTGGAGAAAATCGGAGTGCTGGAGGGGTTACCGGAACCCCCAGGGAAGTATTGGGCCTTAGTGGACCTGAGAGGAGAGAGAGGGCAGCAGCCGAAGAGGTGGCGCGCCCCCTCCCATGAGGAGTCCGAATTGGACTAGGGGAGGGGGCGCGGCCCCCCTTTCCCTCTCCCTCTCCCTCTTTCCTTCCCCCTTCCCTCTTCCTAGTTGGACTAGGAAAGGATGAATCCTCTTCCTAGTAGGAAGAGGATTCCTCCTCTCCTTGGGGCGCACCAAGGCTGGCCGGCCTCCCCCCTTGATCCTTTATATACGAGGGCGGGGGCACCCGAAGACACACAAGTTGATTGTTCCAAGCCGTGTGCGGTGCCCCCTCCACCATAATCCACCTCGATCATATCGTAGCGGTGCTTAGGCGAAGCCCTGCGTTGGTAGCATCATCATCACCGTCATCACGCTGTCGTGCTGACAAAACTCCCCTGTGAAGCTTTGCTGGATTGGAGCTCGCGGGACGTCATCGAGTTGAACGTGTGTAGAACTCGTAGGTGTCGTGCGTTCGGTACTTGGATCGGTTGGATCGTGAAGACGTACGACTACATCAACCGTTGTGCTAACGCTTCCGCATTCGGTCTATGAGGATACGTGGACACACTCTCCCCTCTCGTTGCTATGCATCACCATGATCTTGTGTGTGCGTATAATTTTTTTTGAGAGAGGGCCGGCTAGAGGTGGCACGCGCCCCCCTTGCCCAGTCCGAATTGGACAAGGGGAGGGGGCGGTGCCCCCCTCCTTCCTTATCTTCTCTTCCTCCTTCCCTTCTTCTCCTACTTAGACTGGGAAAGGGGGGCCGAATCTTACTTGGACCGGGAGTCCAAGTAGGAATCCCCCCATGGCGCGCCCCCCTAGGATCGGCCGCCTCTCCTCCACCCCTTTATATACGTGGGAGGGGGCACCCCAAAGACACACCAAGTCTTCTCTTAGCCGTGTGCGGCGCCCCCTCCACAGTTACACACCTCGATCATATCATCGTAATGCTTAGGCGAAGCCCTACGCCTGTAACTTCATCATCACCGTCATCATGTCGTCGTGTTGATGGAACTCTCCCTCGGCCTCAACTAGATCAAGAGCTCGAGGGACATCATCGAGCTGAATGTGTGCTGAACGCGGAGGTGCCGTACGTTCGGTACTTGGATCGGTTGGATCGTGAAGACGTTCGACTACAACAACCGCTTTACTAAACGCTTCCGCTTTTGGTCTACGAGGGTATGCGGACACACTCTCCCCGCTCGTTGATATGCTTCTCCTAGATAGATCTTGCATGATCGTAAGAATTTATTTTGAAATACTGCGTTCCCCTACAGTGGCATCCAAGCCAGGTCTATGCGTAGAAGTTATATGCACGAGTAGAACACAATGAGTTGTGGGTGATAATAGTCGTACTGCTTACCAGCAATGTCTTACTTTGATTCGGCGGTATTGTTGGATGAAGCGGCCCGGATCGACATTACATGACCGCGTTCATGAGACTGGTTCTACTAACGTGCTTCGCACACAGGTGGGTAGTGGGTGTCTATTTCTCCAGCTTTAGTTGAATTGTGTTTGACTACGCCCGGTCCTTGTTGAAGGTTAAAGCAGCACACTTGATGAAAAATCGTTGTGGTTTTGATGCGTAGGTAATAATGGTTCTTTCTAGAAACCCGTAGCAACCACGTAAAACTTGCAACAACAAAGTACATGACATTTAACTTGTTTTTGCAGGGCATGTTGTGATGTGATATGGTCAAGATGTGATGATATATAAATTGTTGTATGAGATGATCATGTTTTGTAAAAGTTATCGGCAACTGGCAGAAGCCATATGGTGGTCGCTTTATTGTATGAAATGCAATCGCCATGTAATTGCTTTACTTTATCACTAAGCTGTAGCGATAGTCGGAGAAGCAATAGTTGGCGAGACGACAACGATGCTACGATGGAGATCAAGGTGCCAAGCCGGCAACGATGGTGATAGTGACGGTGCTTTGGAGATGGAGATCAAAGGCACAAGATGATGATGGACATATCATATCACTTATTTTGATTGCATACGATGTTTATCTTTTGTGCATCTTATTTTGCTTAGTACATCAGTAGCATTATAAGATGATCTCTCACTAAATTTCAAGGTACAAGTGTTCTCCCTGAGTACGCACCGTTGCTACAGTTTATCGTGCAAAGACACCACGTGATGATCGGGTGTGATAAGCTCTACGTTCACATACAATGGGTGCAAGCCAATTTTGCACAAGTTGAATAATCAGGTTAAACTTGACGAGCCTAGCATATGCAGATATAGCCTCGGAACACTGAGACCAAAAGGTCGAGCGTGAATCATATAGTAGATATGATCAACATAGTCATGCTCACCATTGAAAACTTCTCCATCTCACGTGATGATCGGACATGGTTTAGTTGATATGGATCACATGATCATTTAGATGAGTAGAGGGATGTCTATCTAAGTGGGAGTTCTTAAGTAATATGATTAATTGAACTTTAATTTATCATGAACTTAGTACCTGATAGCATTTTGCATGTCTATGTTGTTGTAGATAAATGGCTCGTGCTACTATTCCGTTGAATTTTAATGCATTCCTAGAGAAAGCTAAGTTGAAAGATAATGGTAGCAACTACATGGACTAGGTCGATAACTTGAGGATTATCCTCATTGCTGCACAGAAGAATTACGTCCTTGAAGCACCGCTAGGTGCAAAGCCCGCTGCAGGAGCAACTCTAGATGTTATGAACATCTGGCAGAGCAAAGCTGATGACTACTCGATAGTTCAGTGTGCCATGCTTTATGGCTTAGAATTGGGACTTCAACGACATTTTGAACGTCATGGAGCATATGAGATGTTTAGGAGTTGAAGTTAATATTTCAAGCAAATGCCCGGATTGAGAGATATGAAGTCTCCAATAAGTTCTACAACTGCAAAATAGAGGAGAATAGTTCTGTCAGTGAACATATACTCAGAATGTCTGGGTACCACAACCAAATCTTCCCGATGATAGTGTCATTGACATAGTTCTTCAATCACTTCCCAAGCTACAAAAGCTTCGTGATGAACTATAATATGCAAGGGGTGGATAAGACAATTCCCGAGCTCTTCACAATGCTAAAGGCTGCGGAGGTAGAAATCAAGAAGGAGCATCAAGTGTTGACGGTCAACAAGACCACTAGTTTCAAGAAAAAGGGCAAAGGGAAGAAGGGGAACTTCAAGAAGAACGGCAAGCAAGTTGCTGCTCAAGTGAAGAAGCCCAAGTCTAGACCTAAGCCTGAGACTGAGTGCTTCTACTACAAAGGGACTGGTCACTAGAAGCGGAACTGCCCCAAATATTTGGTGGATAAGAAGGATGGCAAAGTGAAAGGTATATTTGATATACATGTTATTGATGTGTACCTTACTAATGCTCGTAGTAGCACCTGGGTATTTGATACTGGTTTTGTTGCTCATATTTGCAACTCGAAACAGGGGCTACGGATTAGACGAAGATTGGCTAAGGATGAGGTGACGGTGAGCATGGAAAATGGTTCCGAAGTCGATGTGATCACCGTTGGCACGCTACCTCTACATCTACCATTAGGATTAGTTTTAGACCTGAATAATTGTTATCTGGTGCCAGCGTTCAGCATAAACATTATATCTGGATCTTATTTGATGTGAGATGGTTATTCATTTAAATCAGAGAATAATTGTTATTCTATTTATATGAGTAATATGTTTTATGGTCATGCACCCTTGATGAGTTGTCTATTTTTGTTGAATCTCGATAGTAGTGATACACATATTCATAGTATTGAAGCCAAAAGATACAAGTTTAATAATGATAGTGCAACTTATTTGTGGCACTGCCGTTTAGGTCATATTCGTGTAAAGCGCATGAACAAACTCCATGCTGATGGGCTTTTGGAATCACTTGATTATGAATCACTTGATGCTTGCGAACCATGCCTCATGGGAGAGATGACTAAGATTCCATTCTCCGGAACAATGGAGCAAGCAATAGACTTATTGGAAATAATGCATACTGATGTATGTGTTCCGACGAGTGTTGATGCTCGCGGTGGGTATCGTTATTTTTTGACCTTCAAAGATGATTTGAGCAGATATGGGTATATCTACTTAGTGAAACATAAGTCTGAAACATTTGAAAGTTCAAAGAATTTCAGAGTGAAGTGGCAAATCATCGTAACAAGAAAATAAAGTTTCTACGATCTGATCGTGGAGGTGAATATTTGAGTTATGAGTTTAGTCTTCATTTAAAACAATATGGAATAGTTTCGCAACTCACGCCACCTAGAACACCATAGCGTAATGGTGTGTCTGGACGTCGTAATCGCACTTTATTAGATATCGAGCGATCTATGATGTCTCTTACTGATTTACCGCTATCGTTTTGGGATTATGCTTTAGAGACGGTTGCATTCACGTTAAATAGGGCACCATCTAAATCCATTGAGACGACACCATATGAACTCTGGTTTGGCAAGAAACCCAAGTTGTCGTTTCTTAAAGTTTGGGGTTGCGATGCTTATGTGAAAAAGCTTCAACCTGATAAGCTCGAACCCAAATCAGAGAAATGTGTCTTCATAGGATACCCAAAGGAGACTATTGGGTACACCTTCTATCACAGATCCGAAGGCAAGATATTTGTTGCTAAGAATGTATCCTTTCTAGAGAAGGAGTTTCCCTCGAAAGAAGTGAGTGGAGGAAGTAGAGCTTGATGAGGTAACTGTACCTTCTCCCTTATTGGAAAGTACTTCATCACAAAAATCAGTTCCATTGATTCCTACACCAATTAGTAAGGAAGCTAATAATGATGATCATGAAACTTCTGATCAAGTTACTACCGAACCTCGTAAGTCAACCAGAGTAAGATCCGCACCAGAGTGGTACAGTAATCCTGTTATGGAGGTCATGTTACTTGACCATGACGAACCTATGAACTATGAGGAAGCGATGATGAGCCCAGATTCCATGAAATGGCTTGAGGCCATGAAATCTGAGATGGGATCCATGTATGAGAACAAAGTATGGACTTTGGTTGACTTGCCCGATGATCGGAAAGCAATAGAGAATAAATAGATCTTCAAGAAGAAGACTGACGCTGACGGTAATGTTACTGTCTACAAAGCTCGACTTGTTGTGAAAGGTTTTCGACAAGTTCAAGGAGTTGACTACGATGAGACCTTCTTACCCATAGCGATGCTTAAGTCTGTCTAAATCATGTTAGCAATTGCCGCATTTTATGATTATGAAATTCGGCAAATGGATGTCAGAACTGCATTCCTTAATGGATATCTTAAAGAAGAGTTGTATATGATGCAACCAGAAGGTTTTGTCGATCCAAAAGGTGCTAGCAAAGTGTGCAAGCTCCAGCGATCCATTTATGGACTGGTGCAAGCCTCTCGCAGTTGGAATATACACTTTGATAGTGTGATCAAAGCATATGGTTTTATACAGACTTTTGGAGAAGCATGTATTTACAAGAAAGTGAGTGGGAGCTCTGTAGCATTTCTGATATTATATGTGGATGACATATTGTTGATCGGAAATGATACTGAATTTCTGAATGGCATAAAAGGATACTTGAATAAGAATTTTTCAATGAAAGACCTCGGTGAAGCTGCTTATATATTGGGCATCAAGATCTATAGAGATAGATCAAGACGCTTAATTGGACTTTCACAAAGCACATACCTTGATAAAGTTTTGAAGAAGTTCAAAATGGATTAGTCAAAGAAAGGGTTCTTGCATGTGTTACAAGGTGTGAAGTTGAGTCAGACTCAATGCCTGACCACTTCAGAAGATAGAGTGAAAATGAAAGGCATTCCCCATGCCTCAGCCATAGGTTCTATCATGTATGCAATGCTATGTACCAGACCTGATGTGTACCTTGCTATTAGTTTAGCAGGGAGGTACCAAAGTAATCCAGGAGTGGATCACTGGACAACAGTCAAGAACATCCTAAAATACCTGAAAAGGACTAAGGATATGTTTCTCATTTATGGAGGTGACAAAGAGCTCGTCGTAAATGGTTACGTCGATGCAAGCTTTGACACTTATCCGGGTGATTCTAAGTAGTAAACCGGATATGTATTTATATTAAATGGTGGAGCTGTCAGTTGGTGCAGTTCCAAGAAGAGCATCATGGCGGGATCTACGTGTGAAGCGGAGTAAATAGCTGCTTCGGAAGTAGCAAATGAAGGAGTCTGGATGAAGGAGTTCATATCCGATCTAGGTGTAATACCTAGTGCAACGGGTCTAATGAAAATCTTCTGTGACAATACCGGTGCAATTGCCTTGGCAAAGGAATCCAGATTTCACAAGAGAACCAAGCACATCAAGAGACGCTTCAATTCCATCCACGATCAAGTCAAGGAGGGAGACATAGAGATTTGCAAGATACATACAGATCTGAATGTTGCAGACCCGTTGACTAAGCCTCTCTCACGAGCAAAACATAATTAGCACCAAGACTCCATGGGTGTCAGAATCATTACTATGTAATCTAGATTATTGACTCTAGTGCACGTGGGAATATGCCCTAGAGGCAATTATAAAGTTGTTATTTGTATTTCCTTATATCATGATAAATGTTTATTATTCATGTTAGAATTGTATTAACCAGAAACTTAGTACATGTGTGGATACATAGACAAACAGAGTGTCCCTAGTATTCCTCTACTTAACTAGCTCGTCAATCAAAGATGGTAAAGTTTCCTAGCCATAGACATATGTTGTCATTTGATGAACGGGATCACATCATTAGAGAATGATGTGATGGACAAGACCCATCCATTAGCTTAGCATAATGATCGTTTAGTTTTTCTGCTATTGCTTTCTTCATGACTTATACATGTTCCTCAGACTATGAGATTATGCAACTCCCGAATACCGGAGGAACACCTTGTGTGCTATAAAACATCACAACGTAACTGGGTGATTATAAAGATTCTCTACAGGTGTCTCCAATGGTGTTTGTTGAGTTGGCATAGATCGAGATTACACTACAAAAAATACACTTCCGTGATGATACGTGTTTGTCACAGTAGGTAACGTTTTCTGTCATGCATGTACATCCATGACAAATTTATGACAAGATCAAGATAGTCATGCCTGTGCTGTCATAGAAGTGTTCCATGACATTACCAAAATTATCATCACGGAAGTGTCCACTTCTATGACGATAAATCGCACGTCATGGAAGTTCTTTCGTCAAGGGTGACCAACACGTGGCATCCACCATAATGGGACGCCGTTAAGCTATCGGTCCAGTTTTGGATCTGATAACCCGTTAACAGCCCGGACCAATGGGAATTTTCCACGTGTAAAATTCTCATTGGCCAGAGGAAACACGTGTCGGCTCAACGTTCGGATAGATGTCATCCACTCATTGGACATGAGGCGCCTATGATACATCGACACGTGGCAAGGCCCAACAAAGGCCCATTCCGGTGAAAAGGCCGGCCCGTTTGACTTGGTTAAAAGGTAACGGGCCAGCCCACGGAAAGCCTATTAACGGCCTGTTCGTGTATAGCTTACGGCCCGCTTACTACCGGCACGTTACAGCCTATCGGAATTAAGCCCAGTAGCTTCATCTGGGCCGTCCAATATGATTCTAGCCCGTTGTAACTTCTGGCCCATGTATGGCCCATGATGTCTTTTGGCCCATATGAGGCCCTTTGTAACTCTTGGCCCATTAAAGGCCCGAGATGAAACTGGCCCATAATGAACAGTGTATCGCTTTATACCCATTAACGGCCCATTATTCCGTCGGCCGTTTCCAGCCCGTGTTAACTTTCGGCCTTCTAAGGGCTTATTTATTCTTGGGCTCATTTCTAGAATTCGGTTAGATACGGTCCGTTACTGGCCTGTCCGTTTGTGAGCCAAATACAACCCGTGGTTACATTTGGCCCGTTTGTGGCCCATTAGCCTGTTGAGCTGTTTTCATAGCGTTATCAAATACGGCCTATTAATGGCCCGTTATGGTCCACGAATAGTACGGCCCATGTTTAGCGAAATGATTATACACCCCATAGAAGGCCCATGGATCCTACGACCCGTAGAAGACCAATGGATCCTATGGCTCGTAGAAGGCCCATGGATCAATACGGCCCGTAGAAAGTCCATGGATCCTACGGCCTGTAAAAGGCCCATGGATCCTACGGCCCATAGAAGGCCCATGGATCCTATGGCCCGCAGGAGGCCCATGGTTACAACAGTCCGTGTGTTGCCATGATTATTGTGGCCTAGTTACCAAAACTAGGTTATTATGGCCACTAAAAATGCAGAAAAAGAACTGCAGTGACTACAAGCAAACAACTAAAGAAGACAATAAGGAAATAAATAAGCAAGAAACCAACGCGAGCCTATTACAGCTATTACACATATTACATCCATTGGGCATCAAAGTTCGCCACCAGTGCAAATATAGGGAACAAAGCAGCATATTACATACACTGGCCGTCAAAATTGGGCACCAGTACAAATAAACGCAGCAGCAAAACAAGTCCATAACTGAAAAAACTTCAGAAGAGCTCAAGAAACGTTATCCTGGGTATCCACCATGCTGGCAATAAGCTTAGCAATATTATTAGCTTTGTCCTATTTGGCGCTAAAATCCTCCAACGCTTGCTGTTGCACCAGAAAGTATGCATCTGAATGCTCCAGAGACTTCCGCAATCCTTCCGCTTCTTGTCGCAGCACAGTTGATTGATGTATTTCAGCTTGTAGTTGAGACTCAAGAAACCGAACTGATTCAGACAGTGAGTTTGAACAGCTTGTGCAAGCGGTAGTGGCCAGTAACTCGAACAGTAAACCAAGACAGAACTTTGGGGTTGCCTCACTGTCTTCAAGATAGTTTTCCTTAGCTGTTTTATCAGCTTTGTTGGAGACCAACAAGGATGACTCACGATCCTGAACCTTATCTGCATTACTTCCTTTATCATTGCTTAATAAGGCACTCTTCCCTAATATTCTGTCAGCATTCTAAAAGAAGAAACAAGCAGACACATAACAGGTTTAGCATGTACTAGTATATGAAACTCATTTCGGTGAACCAGTTCATTAGTAAGGTGGACAAGATTAAACTACCAAATCTTTTATTGCCAAGTAGTACATTATAAAAGCATCAAACAAACATATATCTATGTCCTATGGTCACTGCATTGTCTTGCCAAATAAAAATAGAGACACGGTTCAAATTATATCAGTTCAAGAGAAAGCAGCACTGAAAGAATACAAAGCGTGGGAAACTAAATGGCACAACAAGATTTCAGATGGGTACCACGGGTCTACATGTACAACAACACTATTGGCCCTGTTATGATGCTAGTAATCTGCATGATATGAGAAGTCAATTGTATACACAATTGAAATTGAAATCAACAGAGCTATTTATAAGAGCAAACCTATTAAAGAAACATGCGTAAACATACCTGTTGTGCCATTGGAGTTTCCATTGGATAGTTCAATTTAAAAATAAGTTTGTATGAGTAAATACAGTGATACAAGAGCAAAGCAGTATGCACGATAACAATGAATCTTAAATGAGAACAGTTGTTCTTCAGGTTTAAGCACTTGTTCTACATGAACAGAGTACAGTAAGACGCAAGCATATAGTACTTAAAATAAAATGAGCTCAGAGAACTTACCACATTCTTGGTTCGGGACCAGTAAAGAACAAGGCATTCCCAGTCATCGTCCAGTAAATGTGTCTCAGGAGAACGTAAGGGAATTTAATGAGTTTCTTTGCCAGTGAAGTACGTTTTCTTTAGGTAATTCCGATACTGCCACCAAGCATTATTGAAGATAGCAGAGGTATTAGCACAGGTTACCTCATCCTGAGTTTCCAAATCAGTCCTTCTCTATAGAGAAAAATGGGAAAAATTTGTTGTATTATAACCATCATGGAGGTAGAATGTATGGGACAAAGCAAAGTAATTGCCATGAATAACATTACTTACACATAACTCCTGGACAAACACCTGCAACTGGCATTTTCCTTCATCTTCAGTATAATATTTCCATGATGGGAAGATACACACATAGGATTTAACAACATCAAATGCGATAGATGCTAAACTATGAATGGTTGGTTGTGCTTCCTCCACAGGAATAGGTGTACTAACTGGTGGAGTTGGGGTTCGTTGTGGTAGTACTGGCGCTTTGGGCACTGGAGCTGCCTTACTAACTGCTCTTGTTTGGGAGCTCTGTGGTGGAGATGGTGTTGTGTCAACAGGAACTAGGTTACTATCTGCTGGGTTGGGGTTAGATTGGGTGAAGCTGGTTCTCTGTCCATCTCAGTAGGGGTAAAATCTGCGAGAGTCTGGGTTATATATGGTAGGGCTGGTTCTCTTTGTAGCGACCAGACCTCAAATGGTCCAATCTCTGTGCTCCGGTGTCATCCCTGGATCAGTAATGCTGACACCACACAGTACTTGAAGGATTTATAACAGAGTAGCAATCACACACTTATTACATCGAGTCTCAAAAGAGAACTTATTACAATAAATATGGCTTAAGGCCATCTAATAATGATAACATTGGAAGGCTTGGAAGATAAGTGAGTCCATCAACTCCGGCGGCATCACTAAGTATAGAACCACGACCTAAAAAGCACCTTACTCGTCGTCTAAAAAGTCTGCAACATGAACGTTGCAGCCCGAAACGGGTCAGCACATGGAATATGATGGCAATGTAACACATAGAGAGCAATGAAGGAATAAGACTATACTACATGCATATTTGGCTGGTGGAAAGCTCTATGGTTATAGTTTTGCGTAAAGCCAATTTTTCCCTATTGCAAAGGAATAAATTTTACTTAACTATCATGGTGGTTGTTAAACATTGAGAGTGTAGAAACCCTCTCAATCCCAATTAAGCATCATCATTAAAACCCAACAAAATTATTTAGAGTAACATGATGAGATTCACATGATAATCCAAGTACTAGATACTCAAGATGTCCATAACCGGGGACACGGCTAACCATGATTAGTTTATACACTCTGCA
This sequence comes from Triticum urartu, assembly GCF_003073215.2. NCBI lineage: Eukaryota > Viridiplantae > Streptophyta > Magnoliopsida > Poales > Poaceae > Triticum > Triticum urartu. The sequence continues at coordinate 484,274,273 of NC_053025.1, forward strand.
GAGGTTTGCGCACTTTTCCCCACAAGACTCGATCTCCTCCGTTGGGATTCTCGCACTACATGGTGTTTGAGAAACGGATGACCGAGACATAGTCTTTCAGAAGCGCTCACACCTTACAAATGGGTAGACCGTTACACCTACTTTCCCCTACATATGCTAGGCTACCACTGTAAGAGTTCGCACGACTTAGTCAACTATGTTAGAGCCCATAGTAGCTTGTGGCTGCACACGGAAGTTTCTAGCATGAATAATCTCATGATCCCTTTGAGCCTGGGTGGCGGTCCAAAAGAAAAACAGGCAATCGCTGGAATACCCAGGTGCCTCAATCCACCCAGATGTGTGTTTAAGTTGCCACCTTAGATAAACCATTAATTTAACAAACTCACATATGTCATGGATTTCACTCACCCAATCCACGTCTACTAGCATAGCATGGCATCATAAGCAAACGTAGAAGTAACTCCCAAAGGTTTGATAATAAAACAGGTGATAGGTACTACCTCATCTACTCCCCAAACCCACAATTTAATTAGATCCTAATCATGCAATGTGTGAGGGTTGATCTAATGCAATAAAAACTGGGTAGTAGGAAGTCAAAGTGTTACTTGCCTTGCTGATGATCTAGGAAACCTAGCGATTCGAAGTAGCAAGCGGCGCACTCCGGGTACTCTATCGCAAACAAACAAGCATACAATAAGTACTCAACTAATGCACAGATAAAACTCAAATAAGAGATCTAACCAGAAAGTTCAACTTAAGAACTCTGGTTGGCAAAAAGAACCAAAACGAACGAAGCAACGAAAGACAAACGACAAAAGAAACAAACTTCGTTTACTATTCTGGATCTAGGTCAAATTTTACAGAGGCAAAAACTTGTTTGAGTTGGTTAAATGGAAAGAGGGTTTCGAGACGAAACTCCAGGCGCTTGAATCGCCTAATTCTGATAAACGAGCGAAAAGTTAAACTAAAACAAAAATCGGATCAGAAATCGCGATCAGAAAAATCGCGGATTTAATCCGAGAAAAAGAAAAACGACGAACAGATTAACGAACGAACATTCATTATCTGGATCTAAACAATGAACGCGTTCGTTAAAACGAACGAACGAGCGAACGCTCGCTAATAAACTAAACCAAAAAAACCGATCTATCTAAAAACCGAAAAAAAATCGGGGCGGCTCGACCTCGTCGGCGGCAAACTCCGGCGGCGGCGGGGCGGCGGCAGGCGGCGGCGGCTAGGGTTTGCGGGTGGGGCGCGGCTTGGGCTGGGGCTGGGGCGGCCCGGGGCGTGGCTATATAAAGCCCCGGCCAGGCGGAGTCCTGGCCGGACATGGCCCAAGGTCGGTTCGGACTTTTTTTAAATAATTACGCTCAAAAAAAAACAAAAGGAATACTAAATGGACTTCAAAAATCCCGAAATAAATTTCCCCTGGCTTCTAAAATCAGGCCTCACAGGATGGACATTTATTTGGGGCCTAAATGTAATTTTGAAAAATGCGCATTTTTCCTAAATTCAAATAAAATAGCAAATAAAACCAAAATAAAATCTTATTTGCTTTTATTTTTAAATCCTCAATATTTCTTTGTTTTGGGAAAGTCATTTTATTCCCTCTCTCATATTTTGATAATAGAAATAATGAAGATAAAATAAATAAAATCAAATGATCCTATTTCCAAAATTTGAGAAAACTCAAATATGAAAATAATGAAATCCCCAACTCTCTCCGAGGGTCCTTGAGTTGCGTAGAATTTCTAGGATCAACCAAGATGCAAATAAAATGTGATATGCAATGATGGTCTATTGTATAACATTCCAAATTGAAAATTTGGGATGTTACAAACCTACCCCCCTTAAGACGAATCTCGCCCTCGAGATTCGGGTTGGCTAGAAAATAGGTGAGGGTTGTCCTTCAGCAATTCTTCCTCTCGTTCCCAGGTGGCTTCATCCTCCGTGTGGTGGCTCCACTGAACCTTGCAAAACTTCATAACCTTGCTGCGGGTGACTCGGCTGGCATACTCAAGAATCTTGACTGGTTTCTCCTCATAGGTCAAATCACTGTCCAATTGAATCGCTTCTAGCGGCACTGTGTCTCTCAGTGGTATATCAGCCATCTCTGTGTGGCACTTCTTCAACTGGGAAACGTGGAATACGTCATGAACTCCTGACAATTCTTCGGGCAATTCCAACTTGTAGGCTACTTCTCCCATACGCTCCAAAACTTTGTATGGTCCTACAAAGCGTGGCGCTAACTTTCCCTTAACTCCAAAGCGCTTAACTCCCCGAAGTGGAGATACTCGAAGATAAACTCGGTCTCCGACTTCGTAAACTGTCCCCTTGCATTTAGAATCTGCGTAGCTCTTCTACCTGGATTGGGCTACCTTGAGCCTCTCGTGAATCAATTTCACCTTCTGTTCAGACTCCTTAATCAGATCCAGTCCAAACAATTGGCGATCTCCAACCTCATCCCACGACAACGGGGTCCTGCAACTCCTTCCGTACAAGGCTTCGAAAGGGGTCATCTTCAAACTGGATTGATAAATGTTGTTATAAGAGAACTCTGCATATGGCAAATTCTCGTCCCAACTAGATCTGTAATCTAGCGCACAAGCTCTCAACATATCCTCCAAAATCTGATTGACTCTTTCGGTCTGTCCATCTGTCTGTGGATGGAAAGCTGTACTGAACTCTAGCCTGGTACCCAAAGTTTCATGCAACTGATTCCAGAACTTTGAGGTAAACTGGGTTCCTCTATCTGATACAATGCTCCTTGGAACTCCGTGCAGACATACGATCCTGATCATGTATATCTTTGCCAGCTTGGCACTAGTATAGGTAGTCTTCACTGGGATGAAATGAGCTACCTTTGTCAAACGATCGACTACAACCCAAATCGAGTCATAGCCTGAACGAGTTCTGGGCAATCCTGTAATAAAATCCATGCCTAACTTATCCCACTTCCATTCGGGTATCGACAATGGCTGTAGCAGTCCTGCTGGCTTCTGATGCTCTGCCTTTACTCTCTGACATACATCACAAACTGCTACATACTCTGCAATATCCTTCTTCATTCCGGTCCACCAGAAAGTATGCTTCAAATCCAAATACATCTTGGTATTTCCTGGGTGAATCGAATATGGTGAATCATGGGCCTCTTACAGAATCAACTTCCTGATCTCCGGGTCGTTGGGCACATAAACACGGTCTTCAAACCATAAGGTATCGTGCTCATCCTCACGAAATCCTTTAGCTTTTCCTTTGCTCATTTTCTCTTTAATAGAAGCAACCTCCTTGTCAGTCCTTTGAGCTTCTCTGATCTTATCCATCAAAGTAGACTGAATCTCCAATGCTACTACATAGCCTCTCGGGACTATCTCCAAACATAGCTCACGAAGATTTTCAGCTAACTCCCTTGGTAAATCTCCCGTCATTAGGGTGTTGACATGACTTTTACGGCTCAGCGCATCGGCTACTACGTTAGCCTTTCCGGGGTGATAATGCAATCTCATATCATAATCCTTGATGAGCTCCAACCATCTCCTTTGCCTGAGATTCAACTCCTTCTACGTGAAAATATACTTCAAACTCTCGTGATCCGTGTACACCTCACAATGATTTCCAATGAGAAAGTGTCTCCAAGTCTTCAATGCATGCACTAAGGCTACTAACTCCAAATCATGCATGGCATAATTTAACTCATGAGGCTTAAGCTGTCGTGAGGCATAGGAAACAACTCTTCCTCCCTGCATAAGCACTGCTCCAAGTCCTCGACGTGAAGCATCGCAATACACCTCATAATCCTTGGTCTGATCTGGCAAAATCAACACGGGTGATGTAACCAAACGTTTCTTCAACTCCTGGAAACTGGCCTCACATTCCTCGGTCCATATGAACTTGGTATCCTTCTTCAACAACTCTGTCATAGGCTTTGCAATCTTTGAGAAATTTTCAATGAATCTCCGATAGTATCCTGCAAGTCCAAGAAAACTCCGAATCTCTCCAATTGTTGTTGGCGCTTCCCAATTTGTCACAGTGTCAACCTTGGTGGGATCTACTGCTATACCTTCTCCGGATATAACGTGTCCGAGAAATCCAACTTACTTCAACCAAAACTCACATTTGCTAAACTTGGCATATAACTGATGTTCTCTGAGCTTACCAAGTACCAAACGCAAATGCTCCTTATGCTCCTATTCATTCTTTGAGTAAACCAGGATATCATCGATGAACACTACGACGAACTTATCCAAAACTCCATAAATACTTTGTTCATCATGTTCATAAAATATGCAGGTGCATTAGTCAAGCCAAATGACATAACGGTATACTCATACAGCCCATACCTGGTGGTAAAAGCCGTCTTAGGTATATCCTGTTCTTGTATCTTCAACTGATGGTATCCTGATCGCATATCGATCTTGGAAAATACCTTAGCTCCTTGCAGTCGATCAAACAGATCATTAATCATCGGTAGTGGGTACTTGTTCTTGATGGTTACTTCATTCAATCCTCGATAATCAACAACCATCCTTAACGATCCATCCTTCTTCTCCACTAGAAGTACTGGCGATCCCCAAGGCGAAGAACTTGGGCGAATATATCCTTTATCCAGTAACTCCTTAATCTGCTTCTTAATCTCCACCAAATCCTTTACGGGCATCCTATATGGTCTCTTAGATATTGGCCCTGTGCCTGCCAAAAGCTCAATCAAAAACTCAATATCTCTATCCGGTGGCATGCCTAGCAACTCCTCTGGAAATACATTAGGGAAATCCTTCACTACTGGTACTTCCTCCTGCACAACTCCTGTTAACGAATTTACTTGAGTCCTCTTAGCACATACCGGGATACATACTTGATCCTTCTTCCTTCTGGGGTGGTAAGAAAAATTGACTTACTGGTGCAATCGATGTTTCCTCCATACATCGATAGCCAATCCATACCCAGAATTACATCCAAACCTTGTGATTCCAAAATGATCAAATCTGAGGGAAACACATGCCTACCTATACTCAATGGCACTTGAAAACACCCCTTACTAGCCATATACTCCGCTCCTGGTGAGCTTACTAACATAGGTGTTATAAGAACTTTGCTGGGCAGGTTATACTTATCCACGAATCCCCTTGATATGTATGAATGCGATGCACCGGTATCGAAAAGAACGAGTGTAGTAAATGACTTAACCAAAAACTTACCGATTACTGCATCTGGCTACTCTTCAACCTCCTCCATGCTAACGTGGTTCACCTGTCCCCTGTTGAAAGGGTTCGGCTTCTTCCTAGAGCTTCCATTGCCATTTCCATTCTGGGATTCAGGACATTCATTGGCATAATGTCCGGTCTTCTGGCACTTAAAGCAAGTGACTTGGCTCAGGTCTCTCTTGGCTGGGGTTGATGGGTTGGTGCGGTTCTGGCCATTGCTTCCTCCATTCCCATTACCATTCTTGGTGTCGTTATGATTGTGCGAGCTACCTCCTCCATGGGTATGCTGAAAATGTCCTCTCGGTCTAGGGGTAAAACGTGGCTTCTGCTGAGCTCCTGAATTGTACTTCCCTTGTCCATACTTCCTCTTGCGATTCTCAATCTGCTGCTGCTTCCCTTCAATCATAAGAGCACGATCTACCAACTCCTGGTAGTTGTTAAAGGTTGCTACCATCAACTGCATGCTCAACTCATCATTCAATCCTTCCAGAAACTTCTCCTACTTAGCTGCATCCGTGGCAACGTCATCTGGGGCATAACGTGCTAGCTTACTAAAGTCCTCCACATACTGGCCAACTGTCCGTCCTCCTTGGCGCAAGTTGTGAAACTCTCGCTTCTTCATGGCCATAGCTCCTGCTGAAACATAGGCAGTACGGAAAGCCTGCTGAAACTGGTCCCATGTGATAGTGTCGATAGGGAAAGTGGCTGTGAAATTCTCCCACCATGACGCTGCGGGTCCGTCAAGCTGATGCGCGGCAAACTTCACCTTTTCCGCATCTGTGCATCCTGCCGTGGTCAACTCCCTTGCTGTCTTGCGGAGCCAATCATCTGCTACTATCGGCTCGGTGCTACTGGAAAACACCGGCGGATTCAGCCTAAGAAAACGGGCTAAGTAATCAATAGGTGGTGGTGGTGGTGGTGGTGGGTTGTTGTTGTTGTTCCCCTGATTCTGGTTCTGGACTAGCAACTCCATCAAAGTGTTCTGCTGCTGGATCAACTGGGTGAGCTCTGGTGGGAAGGTAAATCTGGGGTCACGTCTCGGAGGCATCTGAGGGTTTAGAAAAGATGAGATTTAAGAATAGAGAGGGGTCTAGAGAGAAAACACTACCCATATGCACATGAGTCAAAAGCAAACAATTCACTTCATTCAATCAAGCAAGGGCATACAATCGATCTAACTATCGCAAAAGTGCTTGGACTACTATATTTACATGGTGGACTACTACTACTGATGAGGTGGTCTACTAGAAATATTCTTCGGTTGCAGACTCCATGATATCTGCTCCAGCTTCATCAACATAGTCATCATCGTCATCATCTGGATCCGTGTCGGTGTCGTCGATGATGATGTAGTCTTCCGGGTGAATCTCCTTGGGTTCTTCGTCTTCTTCTACTGGTGTAGGGCATCCCATGAATATTCCAATCTTCTTGATCAGATCATCATTCTTCTCCACTAATACTTCGATTTCCTCTTCGTAATCTTCACATGTAGCCTTGAGTTCTTCCTCCACTTCCTTCATTCTAGTCCTTGCCTTCTTCAGATCTATCATGTCGGCGCACATCTGGTTCTCCTGACATCGAATGTGCTAGTTTAACTCCTGGATAAAAGCTACAATTGATTTATCCTTCCTGGTGTTGATCATCTCCCAGTGCTCATCTCGGTGCCCACAAATCTGGTAGATAGTATCCTTGAGATCATTGCGGTAAACTTCTCCAATGCGTCCCATGGCGATGTGAGCTGCCATGCTCTTTCCTAGACTCTAGGTTGGTGCATCAAAAGAAAACTCTATGGGCTCAGTGACTGGCATGAACGTCCTTCCTGGAACTTGAACTTGAATCATCCAGCGCTCTTCTTAGGTAAAGTGGCGTTGTAAGTCCCGGTGAAGCTTGGTACTCCTATGTTTAGATATCTAGTGACTTCCTTCAAGTGACGTCTAATGGGTGTATCTTCATCTGGTTGTGTGAACTTGTTCCTTGCATCCGCCATCCTAAAAGAGAAGAAAAGATGAGGAGTCAGAATGAGAAGAGTGAGTAGTGATCTAGCGCTTTAGCTTAGGGGTCGTGTCCAACAGTCAGCGTGTGCTCTGATACCATCTTGTAGCAACCAGACCTCAAACGGTCCAATCTCTGTGCTCCGGTGTCATCCCTGGATCAGTAATGCTGACACCACACAGTACTTGAAGGATTTATAACAGAGTAGCAATCACACACTTATTACATCGAGTCTCAAAAGAGAACTTATTACAATAAATATGGCTTAAGGCCATCTAATAATGATAACATTGGAAGGCTTGGAAGATAAGTGAGTCCATCAACTCCGACGGCATCACTGAGTATAGAACCACGACCTAAAAAGCACCTTACTCGTCGTCTGAAAAGTCTGCAACATGAACGTTGCAGCCCGAAACGGGTCAGCACATGGAATATGATGGCAATGTAACACATAGAGAGCAATGAAGGAATAAGACTATACTACATGCATATTTGGCTGGTGGAAAGCTCTATGGTTATAGTTTTGCATAAAGCCAATTTTTCCCTACTGCAAAGGAATAAATTTTACTTAACTATCATGGTGGTTGTTAAACATTGAGAGTGTAGACACCCTCTCAATCCCAATTAAGCATCATCATTAAAGCCCAACAAAATTATTTAGAGTAACATGATGAGATTCACATGATAATCCAAGTACTAGATACTCAAGATGTCCATAATCGGGGACACGGCTAACCCTGATTAGTTTATACACTCTGCATAGGTTTGCGCACTTTTCCCCACAAGACTCAAACTCCTCTGTTGGGATTCTCGCACTACATGGTGTTTGAGAAACGGATGACCGAGACATAGTCTTTCAGAAGCGCTCACACCTTACAAACGGGTAGACCGTTACACCTACTTTCCCCTACATCAGCTAGGCTACCACCGTAAGAGTTCGCACGACTTAGTCAACTATGCTAGAGCCCATAGTAGCTTGTGGCTGCACACGGAAGTTTCTAGCATGAATAATCTCATGATCCCTTTGAGCCTGGGTGGCGGTCCAAAAGAAAAACAGGCAATCGCTGGAATACCCAGGTGCCTCAATCCACCCAGATGTGTGTTTAAGTTGCCACCTTAGATAAACCATTAATTTAACAAACTCACATCTGTCATGGATTTCACTCACCCAACCCACGTCTACTAGCATACCATGGCATCATAAGCAAACGTAGAAGTAACTCCCAAAGGTTTGATAATAAAACAGGTGATAGGTACTACCTCATCTACTCCCCAAACCCACAATTTAATTAGATCCTAATCATGCAATGTGTGAGGGTTGATCTAATGCAATAAAAACTGGGTAGTAGGAAGTATGATCAAAGTGTTACTTGCCTTGCTGATGATCTAGGAAACCTAGCGATTCGAAGTAGCAAGCGGCGCACTCCGGGTACTCTATCGCAAACAAACAAGCATACAATAAGTATTCAACTAATGCACAGATAAAACTCAAATAAGAGATCTAACCAGAAAGTTCAACTTAAGAACTCCGGTTGGCAAAAAGAACCAAAACGAACGAAGCAACGAAAGACAAATGGCAAAAGAAACAAACTTCATTTACTATTCTGGATCTAGGTCAAATTTTACAGAGGCAAAAACTTGTTTGAGTTGGTTAAACGGAAAGAGGGTTTTGAGACGAAACTCCAGGCGCTTGAATCGCCTGATTCTGATAAACGAGCGAAAAGTTAAACTAAAACAAAAATCGGATCAGAAATCGCGATCAGAAAAATCGCGGATTTAATCCGAGAAAAAGAAAAACGACGAACAGATTAACGAACGAAAGTTTGTTATCTGGATCTAAACAATGAACGCGTTTGTTAAAATGAACGAACGAGCGAACGCTCGCTAAATAAACTAAACCAAAAAAACCGATCTATCTAAAAAAACCGGAAAAAAAATCGGGGCGGCTCGACCTCGTCGGCTGAGAACTCCGGCGGCGGCGGGGCGGCAGCAGGCGGCGGCGGTGGCTGGCGGCGGCGGCTAGGGTTTGCGGGCGGGGTGCGGCTTGGGCTGGGGCTGGGGCGGCCCAGGGCGCGGCTATATAAAGCCCCGGCCAGGCGGAGTCCTGGCCGGACACGGCCCAAGGTCGGTTCGGACTTTTTTTAAAATAATTACGCTCAGAAAAAACAAAAGGAATACTAAACGGACTCCAAAAATCCCGAAATAAATTTCCCCCGGCTTCTAAAATCAAGCCGCACAGGATGGACATTTATTTGGGGCCTAAATGTAATTTTGAAAAATGCGCATTTTTCCTAAATTCAAATAAAATAGCAAATAAAACCAAAATAAAATCTTATTTGATTTTATTATTAAATCCTCAATATTTCTTTGTTTTGGGAAAGTCATTTTATTCCCTCTCTCATATTTTGATAATAGAAATAATTGAAGATAAAATAAATAAAATCAAATGATCCTATTTCCAAAATTTGAGAAAACTCAAATATGAAAATAATGAAATCCCCAACTCTCTCCGAGGGTCCTTGAGTTGCGTAGAATTTCTAGGATCAACCAAAATGCAAATAAAATATGATATGCAATGATGGTCTATTGTATAACATTCCAAATTGAAAATTTGGGATGTTACAAACCTACCCCCCTTAAGACGAATCTCGCCCTCGAGATTCGGGTTGGCTAGAAAATAGGTGAGGGTTGTCCTTCAGCAATTCTTCCTCTCGTTCCCAGGTGGCTTCATCCTCCGTGTGCTGGCTCCATTGAACCTTGCAAAACTTGATAACCTTGCTGCGGGTGACTCGGCTGGCATACTTAAGAATCTTGACTGGTTTCTCCTCATAGGTCAAATCACTGTCCAATTGAATCGCTTCTAGCGGCACTGTGTCTCTCAGTGGTATATCAGCCATCTCTGTGTGGCACTTCTTCAACTGGGAAATGTGGAATACGTCATGAACTCCTGACAATTCTTCGGGCAATTCCAACTTGTAGGCTAATTCTCCCATACGCTCCAAAACTTTGTATGGTCCTACATGGTGTTTGAGAAACGGATGACCGAGACATAGTCTTTCAGAAGCGCTCACACCTTACAAACGGGTAGACCGTTACACCTACTTTCCCCTACATCTGCTAGGCTACCACTGTAAGAGTTCGCATGACTTAGTTAACTATGATAGAGCCCATAGTAGCTTGTGGCTGCACACGGAAGTTTCTAGCATGGATAATCTCATGATCCCTTTGAGTCTGGGTGGCGGTCCAAAAGAAAAACAGGCAGTCGCTGGAATACCCAGGTGCCTTAATCCACCCAGATGTGTGTTTAAGTTGCCACCTTAGATAAACCATTAATTTAACAAACTCACATCTGTCATGGATTTCACTCACCCAATCCACGTCTACTAGCATACCATGGCATCATAAGCAAACGTAGAAGTAACTCCCAAAGGTTTGATAATAAAACAGGTGATAAGTACTACCTCATCTACTCCCCAAACCCACAATTTAATTATATCCTAATCATGCAATGTGTGAGGGTTGATCTAATGCAATAAAAACTGGGTAGTAGGAAGTATGATCAAAGTGTTACTTGCCATGCTGATGATCCGGGAAACCTAGCGATTCGAAGTAGCAAGCGGCGCACTCCGGGTACTCTATCGCAAACAAACAAGCATACAATAAGTACTCAACTAATGCACAGATAAAACTCAAATAAGAGATCTAACCAGAAAGTTCAACTCAAGAACTCCGGTTGGCAAAAAGAACCAAAACGAACGGCAAAAGAAACAAACTTTGTTTACTATTCTGGATCTAGGTCAAATTTTATAGAGGCAAAAACTTGTTTGAGTTGGTTAAACGGAAAGAGGGTTTCAAGACGAAACTCCAGGCACTTGAATCGCCTGATTCTGATAAACAAGCGAAAAGTTAAACTAAAACGAAAATCGGATCAGAAATCGCGATCAGAAAAATCGCGGATTTAATCCGAGAAAAAGAAAAATGATGAACAGATTAACGAACGAACATTCATTATCTGGATCTAAACAATGAATGCGTTCGTTAAAATGAACGAACGAGCGAACGCTCGCTAAATAAACTAAACCGAAAAAACCGATCTATCTAAAAAATGAATCTAAAAAAACTGAAAAAACCGGTGAAAACCTAACAGTTTTCTAAAAACACCGGGGCAGCTCGACCTCATCGGCGAAGAACTCCGGCGGCGCGAAGGCAGGCGGCGGCGGCGGCTAGGGTTTGCGAGCGGGGCGCGGCTTGGGCTGGAGCTGGGGCAGCCCGGGGCGCGGCTATATAAAGCCCCGGCCAGGCGGAGTCCTGGCCAGACACGGCCCAAGGTCGATTAGGACTTTTTTTAAAATAATTACGCAAGGAAAAAAAACAAAAGGAATACTAAACGAACTCCAAAAATCCCGAAATAAGTTTTCCCCGGCTTCTAAAATCAAGCCGCACAGGATGAACATTTATTTGGGGCCTAAATGCAATTTTGAAAATGCGCATTTTTCCTAAATTCAAATAAAATAGCAAATAAAACCAAAATAAAATATTATTTGATTTTATTATTAAATCCTCAATATTTCTTTGTTTTGGGAAAGTCATTTTATTCCCTCTCTCATATTTTGATAATAGAAATAATTGAAGATAAAATAAATAAAATCAAATGATCCTATTTCCAAAATTTGAGAAAACTCAAATATGAAAATAATGAAATCCCCAACTCTCTTCGAGGGTCCTTGAGTTGCGTAGAATTTCTAGGATCAACCAAAATGCAAATAAAATATGATATGCAATTATGATCTATTGTATAACATTCCAAATTGAAAATTTGGGATGTTACACTAGTGCATGTACAACCGGGGTGTTATCTCCACCAAGAGGTAGCACTGTTTTATTTGAAGACCGTGTTTTTACTCCGCTAGATACTGCCATCACCCGCTCCAATTCAAATGGCTGAAAAACAGGAAACATAATTGAATGTACAGACATTGTATGAGAGACGGATGCAATAGATAGTGTGGAAAAAGTGGTCATTAAATAATTGACATGTATATTGTTTAACTAAAATGGATAGCATGACATAATTTCACATATATGATGTCTATCTGAACTGGATAGCATAGCATAACATAATTCAAAGATATGATGACTAACTAAACAGGATCGCATGACATAATTCATATACATGTTATCTAAGTAACCAGGATCGCATGATTTTATTCACATATGTGATTTATATGCTAAGTAGAGGGCATTCGCATATATGATGTCTGAACTAATAACATGGTGTTGAATATTGTGTATATGATGTCTAAACTATGCAATGCAAGACACCATATGCACGATATGAGTAGTAGAACCGTGCCAAGTTAGAGCATACACCTCGTTGGGGGAATAGGACTGGTCATCTGTCTCTGAATCCATCTCTAAGGAGCTATCGGGACCCAGCAAGAGATCTGCTTCGATAGGTAGCACTGTCTGCTCTGAAGGCCTTGTTTTCACTCCAGATTTTTCCATCACCCACTCAAATGGTTGATTCACAGGAAGATTAGTTTAATGTACAAACATTGTAGACAAATGGAAATTTAATGAAGAAAAGGATGGGCTAGATATCATTCAAATATATGATGCCTGGTTAAATAGGATGGCATTGCACATTTCACATATATCATGACTGGCTAAAAGACATGAGACTGCATAATTCCATATATGATATTGAAACTAAACAGGTGGCATTACAGAACATGTCTAAACTAAGAAGATGACATATATGATGTCGAAAGTAGGCACTGCAAGGCAACATATGCATGATATGACTAACATCATCATGCCAATTTAGAGCAAACACCTTGGGGTAAATAGGAGTGGTCAGCTGCATCTAAATCCGCCTCAGAACAAATATCTTCTTCTGGATTACAAGCTGGAGAGGGAGGAGGGTTTGCTATTGAACCCACCATGGAGTGCTGTCTGCATGACATTGTATTGCCACGCAAAACTCTTCTCTTTTTCTCTACATGTTCAGCATGACTGTGTACAATATCTGACATGCATAAAAAATATAGTGAGATTATGTAAGGAGAGCATGCAAAAATCTAGAGTAATGGTAACAACCAGTGGATGGATCCAAAAATAATGATAGCGGGCTGATGGTTGCTTTAATTTAATAAAAAACAGATGATGATTGCTTTACTATTTGTTTCCCACCCAAGATGAACAACATAGGCATACCCTATGTGAACCAGATATTAGACAGAGATACTATTCATTGTTGCCTCGATATGTGCCCCACAACTAATTTAGAACTCAAGTTTGAACATCAATTTGGACCTAACTTGGAGTCTAACAGGTGAACAGGACAATAAAGTAGCAGGTAATATTAAGCAATGCATAACATAAGTAGAAACAAAAGAGTGTGGCCTCTCTTGTGGACCTGGGTACTCCTCACGTTCATCTGCTGAGTCATTGATGGTGATGCCGTTGTGGTGGGTGCTGGCGGCAGGGAAGGATATCTGAGGCGGTGAAAGACGGTCAGGAGTCGTGATGTCTGGTTAGGTGGATGCTTCTGTCGATGGAGCAGCTCAGGTGAGGTGGACGATGTCGCAGCAGGAGCAGGACAAACCACACAAAGTTTTCTTCGACACCTACCTGTAACTGAAGTAATTATGTAAGGGCTCATTTGGCTTGCATGATTCTAAAAACGCAGGGATAGGAGGAAAAACACCGGAATAGGCTAGGAGTGCACATGGGAAACAGAGCATTTGTGAACACAGGATTTTTGTCAACTTGGGTGTTTGGTTCACAGGAAAAGGAGGAGCAGAGGAATGCAAAGAAACATTGCCAAAATAAAGTGAAACCATATGAAACTGTGTATAGTTAGAATGTTATTCTGCCAATAATGCACTTGGTCTTATTTTCATGCATAGGATTTTGAAAAGTAGGTCCAGGTGGATGTTTTGCTCCATTCCTTTCAACAAAATGCATGAATAATTGAATAGTAGAGTGCCATAGGAAAATTTCCTATTGCTATGTTTTTCCATTGAACCACAATAGCCCTAATGGATCGACATGAATGTAGAGTAATAAGTGATGTGACAAGTGTACAACCTCTTTGCCGTAGCCGTGTCGACCTCGGCATCATTGGGTTAGTCGCTGAAGAAGTTGAGGCAGAGGTGGTTGTCGGAGGTGTGGAGGAAGATCTGAGGAATCTGTAGACGGCGTCCAGGGCACTGCTCTGTTGTGATGGATCGTTCCGTCCTTGGAGCAGCTCTGATGAGCCATAAGACGTCAAGGCTGAAGCAGCACAAGACATACATCATTAATCTCAAGTGGGATTCTAATAGCATCTCCAATAGATGATGTAAAATGCATTGCCAAAAAATGATAGATGTAAAATTTACATCACCAAAAAACACCTGACTACAACAGATGAGGTAAAAACTGTTGACTCTGAACTTTACTGTCAAAACTGAAATTTACTGTGGAATCTGAATGTTACTATCGAAACTGAACGCAATGGTAGCAGAGAGGCACTTCACATGGGATAGTTTAGGGAGGGCGTGTAGTTCATGTTCAGCCTGCACCCCCCTAAGCTGCCAACCACCACCGTCCAAACCCCGCGCCGCCTCGCCACCTAAAAACAACTCCCCACCGCCGCCTCGCCACCCCGAAACAACTCCCCACCGCCGGTCTGCCGCCTCGCCGCCCCGAAACAACTCCCCATCATCGGTCCGCCGCTGCCCCGGCCAGCCCTCTAGCCCCCCCCATGCCAAGCTTTTTCTCCGGTGATCCCCACGCCACCGCGCCACCACCGCACCCTCCCCCCACCGCCGGTGAGCAACACCCCACCCAGAACCCTAAGATACATAGTGGGGTACCTCTCCGGCGAGCCCCCCTCCCCGTTGCGGGTGGTTCTTCCTTAACCCACCATCCCCTGAAAATCGACTGACCCAAAAGTTGATTCAGCCGACTGAAGTGTAGCTAAATCAGAGCAGAGCAGCAGTACGAGCGAGGGGAAGAGCAGCAGTGCGAGCACGAGAGCGAGAGCCAGAGCAGCAGCAGCGCGAGCAAGCGAGCGAGAGCCCGGACAGCAGCAGCAGCAGCGCCAGCGAGCGAGTGAGAGCCGGAGCAGCAGCGGCTAGGCGAGCGAGAGCCGGAGCAGCAGCAGCTGGGCGAGCGAGCGAGCGAGAGCCGGAGCAGCAGCAACAGCGCGAGCGACCGAGCGACAGCCAGAGCAGCTCCTTGGAGCAGCCACGATAGATGAGGCGATCGTCGGAGCAGCTCCTTGGAGGTGGAGGACGGGGTGGCTGAACCGGCGGGATGTAACACCCACGATGCGGCTATATCTCCCACGTGTTGGAGCACGACTTAGAGGCATAACCGCATTGTAGGCATGTCGCAAGAGGGGTAATCTTTACACATCCCATGTACTGAATAAGAAAGGGATAAAGAGTTGGCTTACAATCGCCACTTCACACAATACATAAATATAGCATTACATCATCTAGAATACAATCAAGGTCCGACTACGGAACCAAAGAAAGAAAGACAACCCCTAATGCTAGATCCCCGATCGCCCCGACTGGGCTCCACTACTGATCAACTGGGAACGAAACAACTCAACACACACGATCTTCATCGAGCTCCTCCTTGAGCTCAGTTGCGTCACCTGCATGGAAACATCGGCACCTGCAAACTGGGTTTGGAAGTAATTTGTGAGTCACGGGGGCTCAGCAATCTCACACCCTCACAATCAATACTATTTAAGCTTATGGGTAGGGAAAAGGTAGTGAGGTGGAGCTGCAGCAAGCACTAAGCATATATGGTGGCTAACTTACGCAAAAGAGAGCGAAGGAGGAGGCAAAGCACGGTCGTGAACTAGAAGTGATCAAGAAGTGATCCTGAAACTACTTACGTTCAAGCATAACTCCAACACCGTCTTTACTTCCCGGACTCCACCGAAAAGAGACCATCACGGCTACACACGCGGTTGATGCATATTAATTAAAATAAGTTTCAGGTTCTCTACAACCGGACATTAACAAATTCCCATCTGCCCATAACCACGGGCACGGCTTTCGAAAGTTCAAATCCCTGCAGAGGTGTCCCAACTTAGCCCATCACAAGCTCTCACGGTCAACGAAGGATATTCCTTCTTCCAGGAAGACCCGGTCAGGCTCAGAATCCCGGTTACAAGACATTTCGACAATGGTAAAACAAGACCAGCAAAGCCACCCAGATGTGCCGACAAATCCCGATAGGAGCTGCACATATCTCGTTCTCAGGGCACACCGGATGAGCAAGACGTCGAGTTGGCATAAACCCTGGTTGCCCAGGGGGCGCCGGACATTGCTCAGGTTGGACCAACACTTAGAGAAGCACTGGCCCAGGGGGTTAAAATAAAGATGACCCTTGGGTTGGCCGACCCAAGGGAAAAAAGGCTAGGTGGAAAATGGTAAAACCAAGGTTGGGCCTTGCTGGAGGAGTTTTATTCAAGGCAAACTGTCAAGGGGTTCCCATTATAACCCAACCGCATAAGGAACACAAAATCAAGGAACATAACACCGGTATGACGGAAACTAGGGCGACAAGAGTGGAACAAAACACCAGGCATAAGGCCGAGCCTTCCACCCTTTACCAAGTATATAGATGCATTAATTAAATAAGAGATATTGTGATACCCCAACAATAATCATGTTCCAACGAGGAACAAACTCCAATCTTCACCTGCAACAAACAACGCTATAAGAGGGGCTGAGCAAAGCGGTAACATAGCCAAACAATGGTTTGCTAGGACAAGGAGGATTAGAGGTTTGACATGGAAATATGGGAGGCATGATATAGCAAGTGGTAGGTATCACAGCATAGGCATAGCAATAGAGCGAGCATCTAGCAAGCAAAGATAGAAGTGATTTCGAGGGTATGGTCATCTTGCCTGCAAAGTTCTCCGAGAAGACGAAAGCTTGATCCTCGAAAGCGTACTCAACGGGTACCTCGAACACGAATTCGTCTCCTGGCTCTACCCAAAGCAAGAACACAAGCAAAGGGAGACACAATCAACCACGTGCAATGCACAAGCAACATGATGCAAAACATGGCATGCTATGCGGGATGTGAAATGCAATGCATATGCATGCTTCGGAAAGGAAAGATTGAACCTGGCCTCAACTTGGAAAACCAAGAGTGCCACTGGAAAGATGAGTTGATTTCGGTCGAAATCGATATAAAGATCACCGGATTCGGATGCACGGTTTGCAAATGGCAAGCAAAACAAGAATGGCACAATTCTGCAATTAACAGCACGATGCCATCTAAAATGCATCAAGAAACTAAGCTACTGCACTCTAACATAGCAACAGAGCACATGGCAGAGATCCACTCAAGATTCTTGACAAAAGATGAACACTGAGCTACGGCTAAATCACTCGATAGCAGGTTCAAACAAGCATGGCAAAAGTGCAAAAGATAACAGCATCACAGACTTAGTGAAATAACATGTCAGGATTTAACATCAGGAAGCAATGTTTAGAGCAAGATAACAACATGCTACAGGAACATATCATGGCAAAGCAAGGCATGGCATGAAACTACTCAAAGCATATAACAAAAGTCCCTTACTGACCATAAGCCAAAACGGATCAGAAGATACAATGGCACCCATGTAAACATAGGAAGTTTCGAACAGATTCAGACTTAGCAGAAAACTGGAACATGGCAAAACAGATTAACGTAGGCATGCCTGTGAGCTCGATGCACTCACCACAAGGCATTGCATGACAAACTAAGCATACACCCAGCAAGTAGACATGGCATAGAAGCTAAGCATGGCAAGAACAACCTCATAGCATGCAAGGATAAACTACAACAACCTCGGCAAAATTGCTTAACATGTAAACAATCTGCTAGGAACATTTTATAGCAAAAGTAGAGCAAGATCGAGTCATGGTAGGTCACTCCATAATTGCAAACAAAGAGACGGATGGATAGAGCATAACAATATCTCCAAAACATCCTTACTGAACACGCTCAAAAGAGGCATGGATCACTCTGTAGCAACAAGAATACATGGCATAAAAATATTATTAGGGAAAAGACTTAGAAGATTTCTAAGTCCCTGAAATCAGCAACATCACGAGCTACTTTGCATGCTTGTGCTAGTCACCACAAAGATCAAAAAAATACATGGCATACACCCCTGTAAAGATGGCATGGCATAGTTCCAAACACATGTAGGGCTCAAGTTCATAGGAGGCACACATTAAACATGGCAAAAATGACAAATGTCCAAATCCTAATGAGTTTGAAACTAACATTACATAGCACTCTTGCAACAGCATTTAGGGCATCAATATGAACTCAAATGAACATGGTGCAATGGAATGAAATGAAGTGCACATCCAGACGAACAATTTGATATATCATGCACGTGAAACAGAGCACCGAGCACGAAGTTATGGCATGTTGAACAGAGGCATATGAATCTGGAAACTTCGGGGACTTGGTGGAAAAAAAGGACCGAAAGTAAGCGTCGGATAACTATCATGCGCACAAGGCGGTGAATAGGGGAAACGCTCACCCATGGGCCGAGCCCATCTAAGGAGGAGGTAGGCAGGCCGGGCGAGGTAGGCCAGCTGGGCCGTTGCGGGAAGGAGGCCCATGCGCGAAGCGCGACTGCGCGTGCGCCCGCACGCAAGCACGGTCAAGGAACGCCGCGCCGGTGGTGGTCTCCAGCGAGGGGCGGCACGCCGGTGACGGAGAAGGCTGGGAACGGGGTCGCGGGGCGGATCCGGCAAGGGCGGGGCCGGCAGAGGCCGGATCTGGCCGGAGGAGCCGACTCCGGGGCGTGGAGGCGAGAATCCATGGCGGCGGCGGCGGTTTCCTGGCTACGGAGCGCCCGTGGTTGACGGCCGGCGCGAGGAACGGCGGAATTCCGGTGGCCTCGGGCGACGGGGACAGACGGGAGGTGCACGGCGACGAGCTCGGGATCGAGCGGACGAGCTCGGGGACGAGCCGCGGGCTGCGGCGGCGAAGTGCGGCGCACGGTGGCCGGCGACGGCGAGCGGCGTCTCCGGCGAGAGGCGCGGCGGCGGGTGCGGGCACGCGCCTGCAGGCGGCGGCGGCGGCGACCAGGCCCGTGCGGGCCCGCGATGGGCTCCGCGGGCTGGCGCGGTGGTGGAACGGCGGCGGGGTGCGGTGGCGCACTGTGAGTGGAGGAGAGAGGCGGCGAGATGACGTGGCAGCCGCCATTGGTCGGAGTGATGTGGTGGTGGGGTGGACGTGTCCAGCGCGGGCGGACATGTCCGGCGGCGCGGAGGGAGTTGGATCTAGGGTTTGTACCGCGAATTTCGGAGAGGGGCACATATATATAGGTAGAGGGAGCTAGGAGACTCCAAATTGAGCATGATTTTCGGCCACGCGATTGTGATCAAACGACCGAGATGATGTAGAGGGTTTAGGTGGGTTTTGGGCCACTTTGGAGAGGTGTTGGGCTGCAACACACACGAGGCCTTTACAGTTCCTCGGTTAACCATTGGAGTATCAAACGAAGTCCAAATGGCACGAAACTTGTCAGGCGGTCTACCGGTAGTGAACCAAGGCCGCTTGGCAAGTCTCGGTCCAATCCGAGAACGTTTAACACTCACACACGAAAAGAGGCAAAAGGAGGACGCCGGAGTACATAGGAGCGCCGGATTGCAAAACGGACAACGGGGAAAATGCTCGGATGCATGAGACGAACATGTATGCAAATGCGATGCACATGATGACATGATATGAAATGCATGACACGCAAACTAATGACAAGGCAACACATTGAATAACTGGAAGACACCTGGCACATTAGTCTCGGGGCGTTACACGGGACGACGGGATGGACGACGGATCCTCATCCGGGGAGGCGGATGAGGGACATCGAGCTATTGCGGTGGACGACGTCATCGGGGAAGAGGCTCCGACTGGGCAGCCATGAGGTGGCAGACGGAGGAGGGTGGGGTTTCGCGGCTGGAGCAGAGAGGTTATGGCGGCTTGGGATTTAGAATGGTGAAAAGGAGGCGATGGGAGGGGGGAACCATGACTTAGGGACGCGCTTGTCCAAAATGTAGGGTGTGTTACAAAAGTACCCCCACCAATTTGAACTAGCAGCCCTTTCGGCTCAGGGTTAGAAGGGGGATTTCGCGTGTCGGGATTTGGTAGCTGGAGGGAGTTTTCGCGCGCGTTCTAATTTCGGGATCACAAGGTGCGGGTTGTGAAGGCGCCAGTTTTGGGAGCACGATATCAGAATTTTTGGGATATAATAAGGCGCAGGTTGAATTTTAGGGACAAGTCTAACGTGTAATATTGTACTTGTATGTAACAAATCAATTCGCACTTCCTTCAACGAAAAAACGAAAAAATAAAGCTATTCACACCACACAAAGAGAGAGTCTTGTCCCGTTTTACTATAGAAATGCTATTCAAAGCTACACAAAGAGAGAGTATGAATCCATGTTATGTCCAATTAAATTTTTTTGCTGGCTGTATAATGCATGTAACCTACTCATACCAACATTTTAGTGCATTCCAAATGTTTATACTACCGCTGCAATTCGAACTGAATTTGAATTCGTTTCTCTATTTCAATAAGAATCTACAATCATGATTGTTGCCAACTTCAACCATCATTCATGTATTGCCTTGACAACACACCACATGATTACTATAGAGATAGATATGAACTATGTGTACTATATGAACTCGAATTCAATCTTTTCAATACACTTGATGTTGATTCCAAATAATAGTACATTTGATGTACTAACTATATATTCATAATATAAACCATGTTCCATACGTACACCGTGTTTATCACACAAAGTATAGTGCCCCGCCCCCTACATTATGACAAGTATTTAGCCCTGAGCTGCAAAAGCCACACATTAGCCCAAATTATAATCAATGTTCTACATTATGATATCTTCTTCAAGTATCCGTATCCACTTTTTTATAATGAATTATGATCTATGTTCGTCTTTAACACCTTCATGACCCTCTTCTCTTTGTAGCTAGCTAGCGCTAATTTTCTATCGTGCATTCACACGCCCGCCGCCCTCTCACCCTCTCTCAATGTCCCCTCCATCGCGCATGTTCGTTATTTCTATTTAGGTCGTTCACCCGCGGTGTGTGTAGGCCCCCTGACTCCTTGTTTCTGGCACACACCGGTCGATATACCTCTCTAGCCAAGTATGCATACCACAATCATACTTCCCCTCTTCTCTTCTCACCGTCCATGCCCCCTATGTCCAATACGGTTCCACGTAGGTGCACACTCCCGACCCTCTTTTCATCGATCTCATAGTCGCACACTCCCCCCCTCGACATAGTAGGCCTCTCGCACCACCTCCTAGCCGCACCCCTCTCCCCTGTCTGTCTCTCCGGACCTTATTTGCTTCTAACACATGCATGCATGTATACATACTGATCTCCCTACATATAGCTAGGTCGACTATAATTATTTTCCCCACGCACCGATAGACTTACCTCACTAGTTATGTCTCTCCCTTTCTCGGACACACGACAGTTGATCTTCCTATGTAGTTATGTATGCTTGCCACAACCATATCGTCTCCCCTCATAATCCTTGCATACCTCCCGACCCGTCTCTCACACACACATGCATAGACAAACAGACATCCCCGCCCTCTCTTATTGATATTGCCCTCGTACCCTTCGTTTGTCTAGCAGGCCTCTCCCACCATTTGTGAGACGCCACTCCACCACCAACCCTCCGACACTCCACCTTTGTCTTTCTCCCAACCTTATTCCTCTCCTACACATATCCATGGATGTCGATCGATCTCCCTCTATACATAACCAGGTCTCGCTCCTTCTCCACACATATACTAGTCGATCTACCTTTTTATAGTTAGGTCTCTGCTCCCTCCCCCCCACCACCGATAGTCGAACATTGTAGGTAGGTATCCATGCCACAGATAAAAACTGCACCTTTGCCCTCTCAAATTCCAGTAGGCCAGCCACCATGTATCTTTGACGTGGGCAAACACAAATTCGATGGCACTCTTTATCGATCGCGCAGCCACACACTTCATCCCTGTTTTTGATTCCATCGATATCTCACGCCGATGATCCCTCCACTCTCTTCTCGTGGATCGCTCCCTCTATATATGATATATCCATGACTCTGTTTCACACACATTGCATATGTTACGTTCTTTTTGATTGAGATATCATCAACACATTGCCTCAGTTTCGCACAAACCATCTCTCTCACACCCACCCACGTATGTACCTGCACCTAAAGAAGAGGTGCACGCAGGACGCACATAGTCATGTCTCGTTCCTGGCCACACCCGTGCGGGTACACGGTGGAGTTCGTTTCTGTACGAAAAGGCAGCCCACGTGATAATTTGACGCGTGTAGCGGTTGTTTACTCGAAGGAGGGTCGGGTACCACGCCTAGACGGAACAAAGTTCGACTTGACGCTTTTGTATTAAATAAAGTTATATATTCCTCCTCAATGGCGGGTAGTACAGAATATAAAACGATTGCCGTGGGGGAAATGGAAAAATCCGCTCCACTATATACAATGGAGCCTGCCTGCCGGGGTTTGTCTCTCGTCACACCATCTCACACGAGGCGGTAGTGGCCTCTCTCTCTCTCCGTTGGTCAGTGATCCTGCCGCATCCCGTCCGCCGGCGGAAAGGGAGGATGTGCATCGTTTCTTCGTTCGACAGCGTTGAGGCAGCACGTCCCGATCTGCGGTACCCGCCTTTCTCTCTGACCAAGCTCTGGCGCGGTAGGGCCTTCGCCACTTGCTCGATGCCGCAGTATGGGCAGATCCCAACTGTCGGCACCCTCCTAGTAACATCCCGACGACCCTCAGGTACAGCTTCCTCCGGCCTTGCTCCACTGCCCATCTTCCCACGTTGTTGCATGTGGATCTTCTTTGGTTGTTTGCTTAAAGCATATCTCGGCTGGCTTACTTTCCATCTTGCAATCTCGTCCTCAAACCATTTTTGATAAACCACCATGCTGCTATCTTTCCCTTATTACATGGAATATGCTTCTTTTTTGTCGGCGTATGTGTCTTCAACTCGTGTTATTCGCCAGTAATTGTTTCCTTTCTACCTCTTTTTTGCAAACAGGGCTAGCCATTTCACCTCGTTGCTATTGTGACCTTTTGGTGAACTGCACAAATCACTTTTTTTCTTAAGAGTGTTTTGTGCAGTTCTGCCAAAATGTCACACGGGCAACGTTTTTTACTTTTTTGTGGGACTGCATAAAGGGAGATTGGTTTTGCTATCCTCCTCATCCAACTCCTGCCTAATCTTCTCCAACAAGTAGTTAGTCCTAAAGAGAGATCGCAGAGGTGATCGGCTTCTATTTGTGTGTGTTATGTTTCATCATCTAGTTCCACTATTATTGTAATCACACTGACTGGATATCTTTGCAAACAGGGATGGTCAGCTCGATTTTAGTGGAGCTGCACAAAATGATTGGATTGTGGTGTCCTCCGTACACCCCCTTTTTGGCTACAACGCTGGGTGAAACTAGCTGCCAAGCAATGAACACTGTGCCCAGGAAATGGACCCATGCCTACGAATAGCATCGATCAATTATATATTTTTCTTTATTTGTACACCTTCTCACAACTTTGTCTTCAGTTGTGATGTGAATATTGGCGTTGATCTTCTAACCATTGAGATGCATTAGCAGCCATGGTAGTTTCATTTGTATTTGATGGAATGTTGTAACAAGATAATCTTGAGGCAAGAGGACACATGAATCCTAAGTAGAAACCTTTTTTTCCTGCAGGAACCAAAGTTGAAACCTTCATATCATCATAGTACAATTTCATTAAAATTATTCGTACATATAAACAAATCCTGAAGGATTGATAGCAATGCCAGAAACAATTCAACTTCGTTTCGCCGACATGTGGGACATCCCTCATCCATCTCCACCTGCCATGCAGCAATATTGAGTACACAACTGCAGGGAAAGATTCACCCTGGTCGTTGCGCCACATTAATAATGACTAGTGAGCAGTCAAATCACAGAGCCCCACCTTCGCCACAGTAATTTGCTCGGACGAAGCAACCATCATTTCTCTGTTCCTTGAATCCGCTGCTACTCCCGTATTCCTAGAGTAATAAGTTGCTCGGGCGAAGCAACCATCACTTCACCTTTCCCACAATAAGTACCTCCTTGGGCCCACTGAAAAATCACTTTTATCTCTCCATAAAGTGCATTTATTGTCAATATAACCCTGTCATCGAAACACCTCTTTGGCTATAGTTAGTTCAGGGTTAGTCATGAGTTAGTCTAACCTCTAGCTAAGTTAGAGTATCCAAACAGGAGCAGTATAGGACATGCAAGTTGCTCAAAGCATATAGTCAAATTCGTATGTGAAAGGATCTTTTTTATTTTTCAAAACGGAACGTGAAAGGATCTTTTTAGAATGCTCTTGCATGTCGCTAACATGTGATGAGTTAACCGACCTCAATAGACGGCAAAAACGCCAGCCTGCCGCACTTTGAGAGAGACGAGGAGCGAGAAGCGATATGGGCTGGTGGATCTTTCCGTACGTGCTCGTGTGCGTGCTTTTCCATCAGTGCTAGCTCTAAGGCCGAGGCTGCGGTCATCTTCGTGCCCAGCTAGTCGTTGAGCAACGACGGCAAAGAGGTGTTGCAAGAGATGTGTAGGCGCCGTTGTGTGCGAGCTTCGCCGTAGCACGATGAACCGAACGTCACCGCAGATGGCGCATGCCTCCATGCAGCCGAGTGTGTGTGCATGCATGTGTTATTCACGTGCATTCTGCGGCTGAGTGTGTGCATGCATGTGTTGTGTACGTGCGTTGTGTGCTCCATGTTATGTGCATTTGTGCATGAGTTGGATCGACATGAAATAGTGCGTTGGCGTGTGTACATGTGTGGCTGCATGCGTCCTGTACATGCGTGGCTTCTTGCGTTGTTATCAATATAAACTAATAAAATATCTTCAACTTAGCATCCTGATGTATCGTCTCTAGTGGTTAGTGAAGAGTTTATGTTCTTTTATTTGTGTATAGGCGGGCAAGCGACAAAAAACAGGGGGAAACGCGCAAGGTTCCTTGCAGACGCTCCACCGTGAGGTTCCTTGCTCCTTCTCGGTCGTCGGGAATCCATGTTCTTCCACTCTTTTTTACGTGAGCTTTGTTCATCCTTTTTCCAACACGCGAGACATCTAGCATCAAGGTGCACGTGTCATGCAAGAAAATGGAGATAATCATATAAGTAGTCCGTAAGTGAGTCATGCACTTCGATGGCACCTACTCCTATACGCAATATTTTTTCTCCTCGATGGCACGTGAATAGTGCACGTACTCAACGACAAAGCACGGGATGGTAGCCATGACATGGTCGGCCCTTTTTTGGATAGAGTAGGTACAAAATAACTTTGATGTGTCCCTGTAACACCCCGGATGTGATTTACCCAATATGTACTCCAACTCTTGCCGTTTCCGACGTTAAGTTATTTTATTTTCTCGGGTTCAGGTTTTTGTCTCCGTGTGTTGTTATCATTGTCATGCATCTCATATCATGTCATCATGTGCATTGCATTTGCATACGTGCTCATCTCATGCATTCGAGCATTTTCCCCGTTGTCCGTTTTGCATTCCGGCGCTTTGTTCTCCTTCGGTGGTCATTTCTACCTTTCTTTCGTGTGTGGGGATTAAACATTTTCCAGATTGGACCGAGACTTGCCAAGCGGCCTTGGTTTACTACCGGTAAACCGCCTGTCAAGTTTCATACCATTTGGACTTCGTTTGATGCTCCAACGGTTAACCGAGGGACCAAAAAGGCCTCATGTGTGTTGCAGCCCAATACCCTTCCAATTTGGCCCAAAACCCACCTAAACCTTCTCCATCATCTAGAGCGTTCGATCACGATCGCGTGGCCGAAAACCGCACCTCATTTGGACTCTCCTAGCTCCCTCTATGCCTATATATACCCCCCCCATTCCAAATCCGGATCTCTCCTCTTCGAAACCCTAAAATCCCAGATCCACCGCGCCGGACAATGTCCGCCCCGGGACGGACACACCGCGCCGCCGCGCCCAGCCAGTGAGAGGCCGCCACCTGTCCCGCGCGGGGCCTCCCTCCGCCGCCGGCCCGCAAGGCCCAAGGCGGGCCCTCCTCCGCCGCCGCCTGGGCCGAGCCGCCCCAGCGCGCCGGCCGCGTCTTCCCCGTCGCCGGCCATCCCCGCCGCCGCGCGCCATCGCCGGTGAGGTCGCCGCTTCAGGCCGCCACGAGCCCGCCCGACCGCCGCCTCACCGCCCTCCTCGCCGCGCTGCCCTCGTCGCCGGCAGGTGCACCGGCGACCGGACCCGGTGCCGCGCCGCCCCTCTCCCTCGACGCCGTCCTCGTCGTCCACTCCGGCCGGCAAACTCCGGCGAGTTCTTCCACTGTTCCGGCGAGATCTCGGCGAACCTCGGGAGACGTGCCCCGGATCTGGAT
Source organism: Triticum urartu (assembly GCF_003073215.2). Taxonomy (NCBI): domain Eukaryota; kingdom Viridiplantae; phylum Streptophyta; class Magnoliopsida; order Poales; family Poaceae; genus Triticum; species Triticum urartu. The sequence goes on from NC_053025.1 coordinate 484,300,943, forward strand.
CTGGATCGGATCCGGTTGACCTCTTTTCCCCGAAACCCTAATCTCAGTATTTTTTTTGCATATTTTGACTTGTGATATCTCCTCATCCGTAACTCCGTTTTGCGCATATAACATATCAAAATGTTCGTCTCAGAGAGTACATCATTTCATTCCATTGCATCATTTTCATTTGAGTTCATCTTGATGCCCGAAATGCTGTTAGAAGAGGGCTACTTGAGATAATTGTCAGATCTGCTGCTCCATTTAGCTATTTGTCATTTTTGCCATGATTTTTGTGTGCATGTTATGCCCGTGAGCTCTACGTATGTTTTGTTAAGGGTTTTGCCATCTTTCCAGAGGTGCAACCCATGTATTTTTGTGATGTGTGTGGTGACTAGCACAAGCTTTCAAAGTGAGGCACTTGGTAATGCTGATTTCAGGGACTTAGCATTTCCACTAAGTCCTTGAGCTGTTTATCTCATATGGCCTTATGTTCATGTTGTTTCCTAGTGATCCGTGCCTCTTTTGAGGATGATCAGTATGTATGTTTTGTTAATCTTGTAGTGCTCTATCCATCCATGTCTTTGTTTGCAATTATGGAGCACCCTAGCTTGAGTCAATCGAGCTCTACTTTTGCTACTTTGTGAATCTGGGCAGATTGTCAACTTGTTTGCAATTTTGCCGATGATGTTGTAGTGGATCCGTGCATGCTATGCTATTGTTCTTGCCATGTATAGCTTGCATTTTGTGTGTTCTTAATGTATGTATGATTAGATTATCATGACTTGCTCTGTAGTGAGTGCATCGAGCTCGTAAACATGCCTACTTGAGTTATATTTCAGCATGTGCCAGTTTTTCACTAAGTCTGTGACCTGATTATGTTTTTGCTATGTTCACATGCTTGCAATTGTATTTTCTGATCCCTTTTGGCTCAAGGTCACTAAGGGACTTTTGTTAAGATCTTTGAGTAGCACCATTCCATGCTTTACTTTGCCATGTTCAGGTCCTGTAGCATATAGTTTTGTTGCTCCGAAGTGGGTTACCTGATCTGAAATTCCAGACAAGTGTTAATTTCACTAAGTCTGAGATCTGTTTGCCATATGCATTTTTGCCATGCTTGTTTGAACCTGTTAATGGATGAATTGGCCGTAGCTCAGTGCTAGACTTTTGTTAAGCATCTTGAATGCATCCCTGCCATGTATTTTTATGCCATGTTTGGGTGTTGTAGCATGTTCATCTTGTTGCATTTAGATGGCTACTTGCTGTAAATCGCAGAACGTGGCCATACTTGAATTGCTTGCCATTTCCAAACCGTAGCTCCGATTCCGGCGTTCTTTATATCGTTTTCAAGTGATTTCATCTCATCTTTACAGTGGCACACTTGGATTTCCAAGTTGAGGCCAGGTTCATGCATCCCTTGTAAAATCTTGCATATGCATCCCGCATCGCATCCCGCATAGCATACCATCTTTGCATCATATTGTTTGAGCTTTGCACGTGGTTGATTGTGTTCCGTTTGCTTGTTTGTCTTGTTTGGGTAGAGCCGGGAGACGAGTTCACTAACGAGGAGCCCGTTGAGTTTGCTTTCGAGGATCCAGTCAACTCTGACAACTTTGCAGGCAAGATGATCATACCCTCGAAATCACTACTATCTTTGCTTTGCTAGATGCTCGCTCTTTTGCTATGCCATGCTACGATGCCTACCACTTGCTTTAAAGCCTCCCAAATTGCCATGTCAAAACTCTAACCCACCATGTCCTAGCAAACCGTTGTTTGGCTATGTTACCGCTTTGCTCAGCCCCTCTTATAGCGTTGCTAGTTGCAGGTGAAGATTGGAGACCGTTCCTTGTTGGAACATTATTTACTTGTTGGGATATCATTATATTGCCATGTTATCTTAATGCATCTATATACTTGGTAAAGGGTGGAAGGCTCGGCCTCTCGCCTAGTGTTTTGTTCCACTCTTGCCGCCCTAGTTTTCTGTCATATCGGTGTTATGTTCCCGGATTTTGCGTTCCTTACGCGGTTGGGTTATAATGGGAACCCCTTGATAGTTCGCCTTGATTAAAGCTTTTCCAGCAATGCCCAACCTTGGTTTTACCATTTGCCACCTAGCCTCCTTTTCCCTTGGGTTTCCGGAGCCCGAGGGTCATCTTATTTAAACCCCCCCGGGCCAGTACTCCTCTGAGTGTTGGTCCAAATAGAGCCACTTGCAGTGCCACCTCGGGGCAACTCGAGGGTTGGTTTTAGTTGTACGTAGTGTTCTTCCGAGTGTGCCCTGAGAACGAGATATGTGCAGCTCCTATCGGGATTTGTCGGCACATTCGGGCGGTGTTGCTGGATTTGTTTTAACCTGTCGAAGTGTCTTGAAGAACCGAGATACCGAGTCTGATCGGAACGTCTCGGGAGGAGGTCTATTCCTTCGTTGACCGTGAGAGCTTGTCATGGGCTAAGTTGGGACTCCCTTGCAGGGATTTGAACTTTCGAAAGCCGTGCCCGCGGTTATGGGCAGATGGGAATTTGTTAATGTCCGGTTGTAGATAACTTGAACCTTAATTTAATTAAAATGAATCAACAGTGTGAGTTACCGTGATGGCCTCTTCTCGGCGGAGTCCGGGAAGTGGACACGATGTTGGAGTAATGTTTGCGCAGGTTGTCCTCTAGTTTCTCGCTCGCGCTTTGCCTCCTCTTCTCGCCCTCTTTTGCGAACAGGATAGCCACCATATTTGCTAGTCGCTTGCTGCAGCTCCACATATTTTACCTTGCCTTACCTATAAGCTTAAATAGTCTTGATCGCGAGGGTGCGAGATTGCTGAGTCCCTATGGCTCACAGATTACTATTAAACCAGATGCAGGGCCTGATGATTCCGCTCCAGGTGACGCGCTTGAGCTCAAGTGGGAGTTCGACGAGGACTCTTAATGATACTACATGTCTTTCCCTGAGGATCAGTGGTGGTGCCAAGTTGGGGTGATCGGGACCGTGTCGCATGTTGGGTTATCTTTTATTTTGGCGCCGTAGTCAGGCCATGAGTGTTTGAATGATGTAATGTTATTTATGTACTTGATTGACGTGGCGAGTGTAAGCCAACTATGTTATCTCCCCTTTTATTATCTATATTGCATGGGATGTTGTGATGATTGCCTAACTTGCGACATATGCCTTCAATGCAATTATGCCTCTAAGTCGTGCCTCGACACATGGGAGCTATAGTCGCATCGAGGGTGTTACAGTCCCGTCAACTCGCAGAACGACGAGAAGCTTGATTACTACGCCTTCTCCGTTGCCAACACGTGCGTGGTGGCTCTCAGCACGAGGAGAAACTTTTGCTTACAAGCGGTGGACGTGCAGCAGTTCATTTGGTGTCAGATTGCCATAAGTACTACTGTAGTACAACCATTATTGTTCAACTTCTGGAAGAGGCGAAGAGCCAAGCGCAAGGTTAGCCATAGTGGGAGTAACATAAGTAGGAGTACCTCCTTTTTTATTCTAGAAACAACCACACGCGAATATTGGACGGTAGCAGCACATCAACTGAATCAAAAATCGAAACCTTCCTGCCCAGCGCCAGCTGAGCCCACCGCTCCACATTGATGGCAAGTCAAGGCGACGCGACATCTCACTGCTTACGCCGTTGAAGCGGCGCACCGATCGAGGGCACCGCCCGCTGCACGACCGGCATTTCATACTACACATACTTTGTGAGACAAAAGGTGGGGCACAAAACTTATATGGTTGCATCTACCTGCTCTCAGCTAACCTCATGGTGCTCCAGGTATTCCTACATTCATAACTAGGTACAATCACCACCGCAAGATGAAATAAGCTTATTCATACGTTGACTTGCTGATTGCAGTGCGGAACGATCCTGTCATGTGTGGAGTAGAAAACAAGCAGTGCAGCCGAAGGTGGAAATCAACTAAGGACTTATGAAATTATATATAATCTTCCTCAGGCAGGTCAGTATCCCCTTCGTCCAGATGATCATCTTTTGTCATGCCGAGCTATTGATATGTGCTACTGTTTTGCAACACCGTTTAAGTATAGCTATTGTTTTCCTATCTTTTCACATTTAGGACAATGAAGATGATTTCAGGGGAACTACACAATATGGACTCATGTTGAGTCATCTCTATTGCCTCATGTGTTTGCTGCAAATGTGTCAGCATCAGTTGCAAGATGAGGCAGCTAGCTAGTTGTGGAGTTGCCAACATGCTCAAAGTGCTCGCAACATTGAGAAGAAACAAGCATGCCCAGGAAATTAATGCGTGCGCAGGGAGGCCCTTTGCTCAGAGAAGCATCGACCGATTTGCTTTATTTCCACACCTTCTCACAACTTTGTATTGGTTATAGTATGGTGAATCATTGAGATGCATAAACTCTGTTGGAAAAGGCAGTGCCTAGGAGGCGCTTAGGCACGCCTAGGTGCTAGGCGATGGCCAAACACCTCGCCTAGGGCATAAATGGAAGTCTAGGCAGGGTAAGCAACAAATTGTTTACCCAAGTGAGAAATCATGTCATATTGCACTAAAATGCCAAATATGACACATTCAAATGGTAGTAGCTGGTAGTTAACTTATTTATCTGCCCTAAATTAACATCAATACACATATAATACCCCCAATAACCCTGATAGTAGAAGCTATATTACCGCCTAGGCCACGCCTAGTGCGCTTAAGCACTGCCTGGGCACTAGGCAAAGGCCAACCGCCTCGCTTACGCCTACCGCTTTTTCCAACCTTGTGCATAAACATGCTGAACTTTTGTTCTTCTGAATGTTAGTATGCATACCGTATCTTCTGAAGCTTAGTTTAATGTAATTGTTGACTAGCCTGTGAACCTTCACAATCTAGTAAGTATATTGTAGGCCTATTATTTGACACCTCACTTTGCCATGCTATGTGACTAGTGTGAGTGTCTGCATCCAGTACCGCATCCTCTAATTTGGTGGATGCCAAGTTGAAAAAGGTTACCGATGAGTAGCCATAAGCTGGAGGCGTCTCTTTTTTTCTTTCGAATGGGAAATAAGCCGGAGAGTGTCTCGGGCTGCCTCTAGCACAGGGCCCTCCAGTACGAAACACGAGCAGCCGACTGGGCCGATACAAAAGCCTATCCATCTTAAAGCCCATTTGTTTTTGTTTTTTGCGAGGAGAAGCCCATATTTCTTGAAGAGGGGGCGATCCCAGGAAAACCCTCCTTCCTCCTCGCTTCCACTTATACTACAACTCACTGGACTCTCCCGCTTCCGTCGCCCCCAAATTCCCCCCGCTCCCCATCTTCCTCACTCGTCCAGAAAACCCCCACTCACCTTCTTCCTCACAAGTACAGAAAACGCCTGCTCCTATTCTTCCACTCCTACAGAAAACCCCAGCCCTCCTTCTTCCCCACTCGCTCTGCCACTAGGCTCGTCTCTGGCTACTCTGCTCAAACCCGTGAGCTCGGATTGAAGCCCACAAGGAAAATGGAGTCGGCTGGCCCCAGCGCCAAGAAGATGAGGCTCCCGCCAGTGGCGACACCGGTTGTAGATCCTGCACCCGGTAGCGCGGGGAGAAGCAGCGACCCCCCCTACCCGGATCTGAGGAACCGGTAGAATCTCCGGTGGACCGCATCAGTGATCTCCCGGACGTCATCCTTGAGGATATCATCTCGCTTCTCCCCACCAAGGATTACTTCTGCACACAAGTCCTCTCAACTCGGTGGCGCCCTCTATGGTGCACCGCGCCCCTCAATCTCGACTATCGTCAAATATCTGTCCTTCCTGATTTTGATCTCCTCAGAGCCGTCGTCTCCTCTCACCAGCAGGGCCGTTCAACGCCTCTGCATCCCGACATGCTACCTGCTGTCCATACCCGACACGGCGGACGCTTGGCTGACATCCCCTGAATTCAGAAAACTCCAAAATTTTGAGTTCTACCATTACCATGAAAGTTTCATACCATGAACACACCAAAAATTCGTGCCCACACCATCGTTGTCCATCTCGCGGTTTTCCTCCTCTCTCCACACTGCCACCTTCGCCCGGTGCGATCTACTAGACGATCTGGTACAAATGCTTCGACTCCCACTGCTAAAAGAACTTTTGCTTGTGGTGGTTTATCTGTCGGAGGCCTCACTGCACAGCATCATCCACTCCAGTTGCCCTGCCCTGGAGCGCTTGCTGATTGTTTTGGGAATAGAAATCCCTATCAGTTGTCTCAAAATAAAGTCGCCTCACCTTAAAAGCATTGGAATTTGTTTTGAAGGATAGCAGCTCATCATCGAAGATGCCTCTTCGCTTCAAAGGTTGCTCCTTGATAATTGTTAAACACCTTCACAAATAACTATCGTCTCTGCGCCCAAACTGGAGACCTTGGGTGTAATTCGTGATCCGTTTGATGATCACAACAAGTTGGTGTTTGCCTCCACACTTATTCAGGTGTCGTATATTATCATCTACACATTTGTAATCATAAGCTGCATTTTTTATTTGTGCGCATAAGTTTTATATCATCTTGGAGTACACTTTGGGTACTAATATTATGTTATATGCTCAATGAAGAGTTCATCCATGGATAACCTATCAATGTTGCTGGATTCTGTCAAGATCTTATATATCAGAATGTTTAGTTTTGATCTGAACATAATTATTGGCTTGCTGCGACACTTTCCATCTCTGGAGAATTTATATAGAGAGGTGATGATTTCATGCACATTGAAAGCCCGTATATATTGTACTAGAATTAATCGTCCAGCTGTCGCTCTTTCGACATACTCTTTGTCCAGACCTTAACTGTTTTCAATCTTCATGTCTACTTAGGCAGTGCTACCACATGAAAAAAAGGTATAACCAATCGGTGGCGTAATAAGCACCAGGATTTTCTTACTTCTCATGACATTCAATTGAGGACAATAATGATGGAAGGATATGCATCCAACCAGGCAAACAGAAACTTTGTCACATTCTTCCTGTTGAATGCGAGGTTACTATTGTCCATGAGGCTTAAGTTTTACTGCAAGAGATTTCTCACGGACGGACACGTTGGACAGCAAAAAAAAGAAGTTTCAGGTGGACAAATGGGCTTCTAAACGTGCTCGGCTTCTATTTGCAACAAGTTGTAGTCATCCTGAAATAAATTTTTTACACAGGATGTTGATTTTATGGATCAGACCAATCCATTTGTTTGTGATTGCGAAAAAGAGTGGTTGGGTTAGATGTTACTGCCATGTTCAATCTGGGTTTTGTCTAAAAATTTGATGAACAATTAATCCTTGGGCTTTTTTGTACCGTTTGTAAGCTTGAGTTGCATGTTGTTGCCCTCGTACTCCCCTCCACCTGCCACTACACTGCCGCATCTTCCACGGCTGTTGTCCGTTCCCGTCCGAGGCCTCGCCGTCGTTCTCCGCCTTGGTTCGCTCGCTGTGTCCGCCGCCGTCTGGCGTTGTCAACATGGTCAACAACCTCCCCGCAAAAAAACATGGTCAACAACCAAGAGGAATCAGGAGATGACTGTACATGGAGAGGCTGATAGTAGGGACCCACCAGGGTCATTGCATTACGCAAGCAGGTGCCTCGTTATTACAAGCCAAAAAATAATTCCTCCTAATTCCTCACTACTAGAAAATCACTTAAATGTCTTAAAAGGTCAAATGACCCCTGAAATTTTCCAAAATTTGACATGACAGTTGTATTAGTACTACAAAATTTCTCGTTCATTTAAAACACCATCCGTTGCCACTTTACTCCAAATTCGTCTTTCACAGCTAATAAAAAATATGTACAACATCACACACGGTTGTTTTCTAGGAACCGTTTGCGATGAAATTATCTGGGTCCATTTAAGTCTTCCTCCTTAAGCTTCGTCGGCTCGTCTGCTCCAGTGTCAGCAACCCCCGAATCCACAAATCCCAATCCCCATTCCTGCACCCATTCTTACAAAGATGATGCCATGGAAATGCTTCGTGAAGGCCCGTACGATGGCCGCGTCCCCCCCCCCCCGAGCACCGCTGCCTGCGCCGAGAGCGCTACCGCCTACGCGCGAGAGTGCTGCCGCATCCACATTGAGCGCGGCCGCTTCTGCCAAGAGGGCATCTGTGGCAGCCGAGACAGCTACAGCTACTGCTGGGACAACGGCTACAAACGCCGAGAGCGCTCGAGCTGCAGTTCGTGCCGCGGATGTCGCCCTGGCCTGGGTCGAGGCCATCCACGCCAAGATCGGGGATGCACGTGCCAAGATATTCCAGGCCACCTTGGATTCCAGCATGCAACCCACGTCTGAAAAGGTGGCGGTGGCCATGGAGCACCTGCTTCCTCATGAGGTCGCTGAGCGGGAGCTGGAGATGCAGGAGGCGGCGGAGATCGAGGAGCGTCGGGAGGAGGAGTTGCGCGTGGCTGAGGTCAAGGTAGAGAAGAATCTGTCCGTCGAGGAATCGGTGGTGGAGTACCAATGCAAGCTCTGGCGCAACTAGTACTACGAGTACTACAACCGTGAGGGCGGCACCGATGATGAGGACGAGGACGCGGTCGACTTCGGCAAGGGGGGCGCAGAGTCCACCAACGGCGGCATGTCACCAGGACAAGTCATCAACGTCTCATCTCACACCGGCGATGCATAGGCCAGCACGGCGGCGGATTTGTTAAAATTACACAACGAGCGGATAACATCAGGCACCCAACAGCTCGCCCAGTTGTTATTTTAGTTTCAGAGACGGAGCTCGACTGCGCGCTGTGCGGGGGCTGTGGCCGTCTAGCCCACGCTTACGCTTTTATTTAAGCACATGACGAGCCCAGTTGATATCTTTTTTCTTGCTGAAAATGGCTAGCCCAGTTCTTTTTTTTGGAGAACACCAAAACCGAGGCCTGCTTGCTTTTCTCAGCCCTGCTGGGCAGCAAATCTTTCAAGACGAGGAGGGAGGGATGTAAAGTAGTAAGAAATGGGCTTCCCCAGAAAATGAGCTATAAGTTGTAAGGAATGGGCTATAAATTTTTAAACCAAAGCCAACTGACAATTACATTAAAATATCATTTTTTCTAGATTTCTCTACTCTCTAATCTTATAAAAAGCAAAGCCAACTTGCAATTACATTAAAAGATCATCTTTTCTCTCACAAGATAAACTACTCATACAAATGCATCTTCATGTTACGTGCAACGCACGGGCATCTTGCTAGTTAAGATTTTAAATTTCATTCATTTTTTGTGGAGAATTGTTTTTTGAATTTTATTTTGATATATTTTTAAAAAAATTATTTTTAATGCGACTCAAAATTTCGTGATTAAAAGAGTTCGGTCCCCACCGAAATATGACAAATTTCATTGAATTTTTTAGCAGTGCCTAGAATATATGGTATGTAATGCTAATAAAAAGAATATGGGATTCAAATATCCTTAAGAATTAGCAAATGGTCTGTAACTTATTGAAAATAATGGCTAATGGGTTGTAGTTGTTTTCCACAGATTTGGAGGCTGCCTTCTAGGCCTACTAGGTTGACGATGACGCTGTCCTAAGTTTTTTTTACGCGTACGCAAGGCTTTGTCAACTTAGTCAACACAGAGCAGTGACTGTTGGATGTCCATCCAACGGCTGCTGTGCTTCTTCAATATCTGATCTTACTGCTCCAGCCGCCCAAACCAGCACTGGCGGGACAGGCTGCTCCATCCCCCCGTGGCTGGCTGTGCTGCCGCCAGGCCATCCCTCTACACACCCGCACATCCTGTTATTTTCCGGCGACGTCAGCCTCACCCCGCAGTCGACCAGTCAGCGATCGTAAACCCCTCAGCATGGGCATCCGCTGCGGTGGCTTCGCCGGCTCCGGGTCGTTCCCTTCCTGGGCCTCGCCCTCGTCCACCGCATTTACGCTCTCGGTGCGGCGAGGTCAACATGGTCAACAAACATTAGCCATCGGAAGAGGCTGACAGTAGGGGTCCACACAAGGAAATGCCTCCTTATTACATGCAAAATACTGATTCCTCCACCTGATAGCTGGGACCCACCGGAAGGGCCTCTGTATTTCTTGAAAAAACGTTCCCCCCGCTGTCAGCTCAGACCCACCAGCTATATCTTCGCACACAAGGAAGTGCCTCCTTATTACGCACAAAAAAATGAATACTCCCCCTGCTAGCTGGGACCACCATTAAGGGAGGCAGACTTGTGGGCCTATTAAGATGACGGGGTTTGAGGGCGTTGTCAACTTAGTCAATATGAACGATTCTAGCTCAAGTGACCGTACGATGTCCATCCAACGGCGGTAGTGCTTCTTCAACCTCTGGTCTTCTCGCTCCAACCGCCCAAAGCAGCGCTAGTCGTGCAGCCTGCTCCTGCCTCCCATGGCCGGCTGTGCTGCCGCGGAGGCCTCACCGCCCCCTACTACTCCCACCGCAGGCCAGGCTATCCCTTCACTCACCCACACCCCCTGTTATTCTACGGTGACGGCAGCCTCACACCGAAGCCGAACCAGTGAACCCTCGTACTCTCCGCGTGGGCATCCACTGCCGCGTCTTCCCCGGCTCCGCGTCGTCCCCTTCCTAGGCCTCGCCATCGTCCACCGCCCTGGTGCTCTCAGCGCGACGTGGCCAACGTGGTCAAGGAACGACTTCCATCGGAAGAGTACTGTACATGGAGAGGCTGACAGCTGGGTCCACGGCCACAGCAAGGAAGTGCCTCCTTATTACGCGGAAAATAATGATTCCTCCACTTGACAGCAGGGACCCACCAGACGGGCCATCGTATTTCACAAAAAAATGTTTCCCCCTGACTGTCGGGACCCACTAGGTACATCTTCGCACGCAAGGAAGTGTGTCCATATTATGGGCAAAAAATGATTCGCCCCCCTGACTGCTGGGACCCACCAGCTACATCTTTGCACGCAAGGAAGTGCCTGACAGTCGGGACCCACCCGGTCGAAGCATATGTAGCATTATCATTCTGGTCGCGAATGTGTACGTACATACTGGTCGATGTAGAGGCGCGCACGTGTGGTAGTAGAGGCGTGCATGTAGCATGTACACGTATGTACAACGGCCAGGGTGCAAGAAAGTAAATACGGCCATGTACGTACATTCGGGCGGGGTCTCAAACGCCTACTCGCGCATACGTATGGCCAGGGCTCGTGTACATGGATGGGTCGGAACAGAGAAACTGCGTCGTCATCATGGTCATGCGGAGGCAACGGAATGCGTCATGTTCATCGGGAGGCAACAGAACACGTGTTGTTCATCGGGAGCCAACCGGCTTGGATGGAACAGTCGATGGAAACGAGGCCTGGCATACCGTAGAACGGAGGAAACGGCCTTGTGTTCGACCGGCCACAGTGGAAATGGGATCATGTACATTGGGAGGGGTCTGGCATACCGCAAAACGGAGGAAACGGACCTCCTACGGTGGAAACGGGGTCCTGTTGATCGGGAGGGGTGTGGCGTACCGCAAATCAGAGGAAACCGACTTGTGTTGGAGCGCTACGGTCAAAATGGGGGTCCTGTTTATCGGGAGGGGTGTGGCGTACCGCGAAACAAGACTCCACGGGATACAATTCATCTCCACCGTCGACCTCCTCCAGCCTCCACGGGCTACTGTTCATCCACCATCGACCTCCTCCAGCCTCCACCTGTGACTGTTCATCCACGGGCTCTTGTTCATCCAGCCTTCACTGGCTACTGTTCAACTAGCCCTCTCCATGGGGTCCTGTTCAACCACTCCTCCACGAGCTACTGTTCATCCAGCCCTCCACCGGCTACTGTTCCACCAGCCCTCCATCGGCTACTGTTCATCCAGCCCTCCACGGGGTCATATTCATCTAGCCCTCCACAGGGTCCTGTTCATCCACCGGCTCGATCGATCGGGGTACTGTTCATCCACCGGCAACGGCCTCTACTACCACGGGGTCCTGTTCATCCAACCCCCACCGGGAACTGTTCATCCAAACCCCCTCAACAATGCTCACTGTTCATCCAGGGAAGGAGGCAGCAGTGGTCGATCGGCTTTAGTTAGTAGCAGTAGCGAAGGAATCACTCGGGTTCAGTTGACAGTAAGGGATCGATCGATCGCTCGGGTTCAGTAACGCGTAGCCTGCAGTGCAATCGATCGGGTTCAGTTAGAGCCCAATGCCTCGCTCGGGTTCAGTTAGAGCGCAACGCCTCGCACACACGCGCGTACGTACGAGAGAAACGCGCATCGCTTGGCCCCCGACCAGCCACCATAACCGGGAACTCCCCGATATTTTCCTCGCCCTAACTTCTACCATGGTTTTTTCCGTCATGGATGGCCCAAAAAATGTCATGCAGCTGCGTCTCTGGCCCGCCCAGGACGAAAAGCCCATTTTATGTCATGATTTTTTGTCATAGAAGTAGGACCCCACCACATCTATGATGATATAGGGTTTTGTGACAATTATTGTCATAGAAGTGTCATAAGTATGACAGAAAAAAATCGTTCGGCCCAAAATTTCACAGATGTGTCTTTTTTGTAGTGTTAGGATTTGTCACTCCGTGTATCGGAGAGGTATCTCTGGGCCCTCTCGATAATGCACATCACTATGAGCCTTGCAAGCAATGTAACAAATGAGTTAGTCACAGGATGATGCATTACGGAACGAGTAAAGAGACTTGCCGGTGACGAGATTGAACTAGGAATAATGGTACCGATGATCGAATCTCAGGCAAGTAACATACCGATGACAAAGGGAACAACGTATGTTGTTATGCGGTTTGACCGATAAAGATCTTCGTAGAATATGTAGGAGCCAATATGAGCATCCAGGTTCCGCTATTGGTTATTGACCAGAGATATGTCTCGGTATGTCTACATAGTTCTCGAACCCATAGGGTCTGCACGCTTAACGTTCGATGACGATTTGTATTATGAGTTTCGTGTTTTGATGAACCAAAGTTTGTTCGGAGTCCCAGATGAGACCACAGACATGACGAGGAGTCTCGAAATGGTCGAGGCATAAATATTCATATATTGGAAGGCTACATTTGGACACCGGAATGGTTCGGGTTGTTTCAGATAAGTTCCGGAGTACCGAGGGTTATCGGAACCCCCCCCCCCCCCGGGAGGTTAATGGGCCACCATGGGCCTTAGTGGAGAGGAGAGAGGGCCGGCCAAAGGTGGCGCCCCCCTTGCCCAGTCTGAATTGGACAAGGGGAGGGGGCGGCGCCTGATACGTCTCCAACGTATCTATAACTTTTGATTGCTCCATGCTATTATATTATCTATTTTGGATGTTATTGGGCTTATTTTTACACTTTTATATTATTTTTCGGACTAACCTATTAACAGGAGGCCCAGCCCAAATTGTTGTTTTTTTTGCCTATTTCAGTGTTTCGCCAAAAAGGAATATCAAACGGAGTCCAAACGGAATGAAACCTTCGGGGACGTGATTTTCTCAACAAACATGATCCAGGAGACTTGGAGTGGGCGTGAAGAAACAATCAAGGAGGCCACGAGGCAGGGGGCGTGCCTACCCCCCTAGGCGCGCCCTCCACCCTCGTGGGCCCCTCGTTGCTCCACTGACGTACTTCTTCCTCCTATATATCCACGTACCGCCCAAACATCCACGAGCACCATGAAAACCTAATTCCACCGCCGCAACCTTCTGTAACCAAGAGATCCCATCTTGGGGCCTTTTCCGGAGCTCCGCCGGAGGGGGCATTGATCATGGAGGGCCTCTACATCAACTCCATCACCTCTCCGGTGATGTGTGAGTAGTTTACTTCAGACCTTCGGGTCCATAGCTAGTAGCTAGATGGCTTCTTCTCTCTCTTTGGATCTCAATACAAAGTTCTCCTTGATTCTCTTGGAGATCTATTCGATGTAATCTTCTTTTGCAGTGTGTTTTTCGAGATCTGATGAATTGTGGGTTTATGATCAAGTCTATCTATGAACAATATTTGAATCTTCTCTGAATTCTTTTATGTATGATTGGTTTATCTTTGCAAGTCTCTTCAAATTATCAACTTGGTTTGGCTTACTAGATTGATCTCTCTTGCAATGGGAGAAGTGCTTAGCTTTGGGTTCAATCTTGCGGTGCTCGATCCTAGTGATACAAAGGGAAATGACACATATTGTATTGTGGCCATCGAGGATAAAAAGATGGGGTTTACATCATATTGCATGAGTTTATCCCTCTACATCATGTCATCTTGCTTAAGGCGTTACTCTGTTCTTATGAACTTAATACTCTAGATGCATGTTGGATAGCGGTCAATGTGTGGAGTAATAGTAGTAGATTGATACGTCTCCAACGTATCTAATTTTTTATTGCTCCATGCTATATTATCTACTGTTTTGGACATTATTGGGCTTTATTATCCACTTTTATATTATTTTTGGGACTAACCTATTAACCAAAGGCCCAGCCCAGAATTGCTGTTTTTTGCCTGTTTTAGGGTTTCGAAGAAAAGGAATATCAAACGGAGTCCAAACGGAATGAAACCTTCGGGAACGTGATTTTCTCACCGAATACAACTTAGTAGACTTGGACCCTACGTCAAGCCAATTAATAGGAGACCACAAGGTAGGGGGCGCGTCTGCCCCCCCCCCCCAGGCACGCCCTCCACCCTCGTGGGCCCCCTGTTGCTCCATCGATGTACTTATTCCTCCTATATATACCCACGTACCCCCAAACGATCAGATATGGAGCCAAAAACCTAATTCCACCGCCGCAACTTTCTGTATCCACGAGATCACATCTTGGGGCCTGTTCCGGAGCTCCGCCGGAGGGGGCATCGATCACGGAGGGCTTCTACATCATCATCCAAGCCCCTCCGATGAAGTGTGAGTAGTTTACTTCAGACCTACGGGTCCATAGTTAGTAGCTAGATGGCTTCTTCTCTCTTTTTGGATCTCAACACAATGTTCTCCCCCTCTCTCGTGGAGATCTATTCGATGTAATCTTGTTTTTGTGGTGTGTTTGTTGAGACCGATGAATTGTGGGTTTATGATCAAGTCTATCTATGAATAATATTTGAATCTTCTCTGAATTCTTTTATGTATGATTGGTTATCTTTGCAAGTCTCTTCGAATTATCAGTTTGGTTTGGCCTACTAAATTGGTTTTTCTTGCCATGGGAGAAGTGCTTAGCTTTGGGTTCGATCTTGCGATGTCCTTTCCCAGTGACAGAAGGGGCAGCAAGGCACGTATTGTATTGTTGCCATCGAGGATAACAAGATGGGGTTTTTATCATATTGCATGAAACTATCCCTCTACATCATGTCATCTTGCTTAAGGCGTTACTCTGTTTTTAACTTAATACTCTAGATCCATGCTGGATAGCGGTCGATGAGTGGAGAAATAGTAGTAGATGCAGGCAGGAGTCGGTCTACTTGTCTCAGACGTGATGCCTATATACATGATCATACCTAGATATTCTCATAACTATGCTCAATTCTGTCAATTGCTCAACAGTAATTTGTTCACCCACCGTAGAATACTTATGCTCTTGAGAGAAGCCACTAGTGAAACCTATGGCCCCCGGGTCTCTTTCTCATCATATGAATCTCCATCACTTTATTATTGCTTGCTTTTACTTTGCTTTTACTTTTTACTTTGCATCTCTATACCAAAAATATTATCTATCATCTCTATCAGATCTCACTTTTGTAAGTGACCGTGAAGGGATTGACAACCCCTAAGCACGCTACTTTGCTGCATCATCCTCTCCTCTTCGGGGAAATCCAACGCAGTGCTCAAGAGGTAGCAAGAAGAATTTCTGGCGCCGTTGCCGGGGAGGTTCGCGCAAGTCAAGATTTGACTCCCAACAATGAGCCATTTCTGGCGCCGTTGCTGGGGAGGTCTACGCAAAAGTCAACATACCAAGTAGCCATCACAATCCCTATCTCCCACACTACATTATTTGCCATTTGCCTCTCATTTTCCTCTCCCCCACTTCACCCTTGTTGTTTTATTCGCCCTCTCTCTCTCTCTATCCTCCCTCTCTTTATCTATTTGCCTCTTTTTGCCCGCTTGCTTCTTGTTTGCTCGTATGGTTAGAATAGTTGTTTATTTATTACTAAACAGAGAACCTAAGATCTATGGATCCTCATCCACTTGCTAATCTTTTTAAGAGGTCCAATTATGATAAACCAATTGCTAGTGATTTTTGTGCACTAGATTATCTTTATGAAGTTTTGCTTGAAATTCGTGAATCTGAAAAGTGTGATGAATTACCTCATGAAGCGATTCATGATAAATCTTTGAATAGAAAGCATGATTGCAATGATTCTATTATAAATTCTATTAATGTCAATTGTGCTAATAATATGCAAAACCCTAACCTTGGGGATGCTAGTTTTGCTATGTCCTCTACTTGTTGCAATGATCATGATTGGGGTGATTCTTCTTTTGATCTTGAAAATTTATTTAAACCCCATGATGAATATGAGATTGATTATAATGTTTGCAATAATATAAGTGGGTTTGGAAGAATTTCAACTTTAGATCCCACATATTTGGGGAATGTTCAATCTTATGAAGTTTTTGATAAAAGTGGGTTTGGAAAGGTCATGACTTTAGTTAATGTTAATCCCACTATTTTGGAAGAGTGTCAACTTTGCATGCATGTGGATCGTGTTGAAAATATTTTATGTGATAGATATTTTGTTGAATTTTCTTATGATCCTACATATAATTATTATGAGAGAGGAAAATATGGTGGTAGAAATTTTCATGTTACTAAATTACCTCTCGTTATGTTGAGATTGCTATTGTTTCTTTCCGCTTCCTTGCATATGCTAGTTTTTGCTTGCCTTGATAATATGTTTGCCTATAAGATGCCTATTCATAGGAATTATGTTAGACTTCAATTTGGTTTTTGCATGTTTTATGATGCTCTCTTTGTGCTTCAATTCTTGTCTTTCATGTGAGCATCATTGTAATATTATGCCTAGCTATAAGGCTTTAAAGAAAAGCGCTTGTTGGGAGTCAACCCAATATTTATCCTTGCTGTTATTTAATAAATAAATTATCTAGCCTCTGTTTTGGTTGTGTTTTTTGTGCTTAATTAGTGTTTGTGCCGAGTAGAACCGTTGGGAAGACTTGGGGAAAGTCCTGTTGAACTTGCTGTAAAAAACAGAAACTTTAGCGCTTATGAGAACTGCTGTCATTTTTATTTTGAAAGTGATATTTAGTTAATTATTTTTGAAGATGATTAATAGATAAATTCCTCACGTCCAGCAATTTATTTTAGAATTTTTGGGGTTCCAGATCTTGCGCTAGCTACAGATTACTACAGACTGTTCTGTTTTTGACAGATTCTGTTTTCGTGTGTTGTTTGCTTATTTTGATGAATCTATGGCTAGTAAAATAGTTTATAATCCATAGAGAAGTTGGAATACAGTAGGTTTAACACCAATATAAATAAATAATTAGTTCATTACAGTACCTTGAAGTGGTCTTTTGTTTTCTTTCGCTAACGGAGCTCACGAGATTTTCTACTTTAAGTTTTGTGTTGTGAAGTTTTCAAGTTTTGGGTAAAGATTTGATGGATTATGGAACAAGGAGTGGCAAGAGCCTAAGCTTGGGGATGCCCATGGCACCCCCAAGATAATAAAAGGACACCTAAAGGCCAAAGCTTGGGGATGCCCCGGAAGGCATCCCCTCTTTCGCTACTTCTATCGGTAACTTTACTTGGAGCTATATTTTTATTCACCACATGATATGTGTTTTGATTGGAGCGTCTTTTATGATTTGAGTCTTTGCTTGTTAGTCTACCAAAATCATCCTTTCTGTACACACCTTTTGAGAGAGCCATACATGATTTGGAATTTGATATAATACTCTATGTGCTTCACTTATATCTTTTGAACTTTATAGTTTTGCTCTAGTGCTTCACTTATATCTTTTAGAGCACGGTGGTGGATTTGTTTTATAGAAACTATTGATCTCTCATGCTTCACTTAGATTATTTTGAGAGTCTTAATAGCATGGTAATTTGCTTAAAATCATAATATGCTTGGTATGCAAGATTAATAATAAAACTTTCGTATGAGTGTGTTGAATACTAAGAAAAGTTTGATGCTTGATGATTGTTTTGAGATATGGAGGTAATAATATCAAAGTCATGCTAGTTAAGTTGTTGTGAAATTGAGAAATACATGTGTTGAAGTTTGCAAGTCCCGTAGCATGCACGTATGGTAAACGTTATGCAACAAATTTGAAACATGAGGTGTTATTTGATTGTCTTCCTTATGAGTGGCGGTCGGGGACGAGTGATGGTCTTTTCCTACCAATCTATCCCCCTAGGAGCATGCGCGTAGTGTCGAGGTTTTTGATGACTTGTAGATTTTGCAATAATTATGTGAGTTCTTTATGACTAATGTTGAGTCCATGGATTATACGCACTCTCACCCTTCCATCCTTGCTAGCCTCTTCGGTAACGTGCATTGCCCTTTCTCACATTGAGAGTTGGCGCAAACTTCGCCGGTGCATCCAAACCCCATGATATGATACGCTCTTTCACACATAAACCTCCTTATATCTTCCTCAAAACAGCCACCATACCTACCTATTATGGCATTTCCATAGCCATTCCGAGATATATTGCCATGCAACTTTCCATCATTCCGTTCATCATGACACATTCATCATTGTCATATTGCTTAGCATGATCATGTAGTTGACATAGTATTTGTGGCAAAGCCACCATTCATAATTCTTTCACACATGTCACTCTTGGTTCATTTCATATCCCGGTACACCACCGGAGGCATTCATATAGAGTCATCTTTGTTCTAGTATCGAGTTGTAATCATTGAGTTGTAAATAAATAGAAGTGTGATGATCATCATTAGAGCATTGTCCCAAGTGAGGAATAAAAAAAAGAAAGGCCATAAAAAAGAGAAGGTCCAAAAAAAGAGAAAGGCCATAAAAAAAGAAAAGGCCCAAAAAAATGAGAGAAAAAAGAGAGAAGGGACAATGTTACTATCCTTTTACCACACTTGTGCTTCAAAGTAGCTCCATGATCTTCATAGTAGAGAGTCTCTCATGTTATCACTTTCATATACTAGTGGGAATTTTTCATTATAGAACTTGGCTTGTATATTCCAACAATGGGCATCTTCAAGTGCCCTAGGTCTTCATGAGCAAGCAAGTTGGATGCACACCCACTAGTTTCTTTTGTTGAGCTTCCATACATTTATAGCTCTAGTGCATCTGTTGCATGGCAATCCCTCCTCCTTGCATTAACATCAATCGGTAGGCATCTCCATAGCCCATTGATTAGCCTCGTTGATGTGATACTTTCTCCTTTTTGTCTTCTCCACATAACCCCCTCATTATATTCTATTCCACCCATAGTGCTATGTCCATGGCTCACGCTCATATATTGCGTGAAAGTTTATAGGTTTGAGATTACTAAAGTATGAAACATTTGCTTGGCTTGTCATCGGGGTTGTGCATGATGAGAGCATTCTTGTGTGACAAAAATGAAACATGACTAAACCATATGATTTTCTAGGGATGAACTTTCTTTCGCCATGTTATTTTGAGAAGACATAATTGCTTAATTAGTATGCTTGAAGTATTATCATTTTTATGTCAATATGAACTTTTGTCTTGAATCTTTCGGATCTGAATATTTATACCACAATTAAGAAGAATTACATTAAACTTATGCCAAGTAGCACTCCGCATCAAAAATTCTGTTTTTATCATTTACCTACTCGAGGACGAGCAGGAATTAAGCTTGGGGATGCTTGATACGTCTCCAACGTATCTATAATTTTTGATTGCTCCATGCTATATTATCTACTATTTTGGACATTATTGGGCTTTATTATCCACTTTTATATTATTTTTGGGACTAACCTATTAACCGGAGGCCCAGCCCAGAATTGCTGTTTTTTTTGCCTGTTTTAGGGTTTCGAAGAAAAGGAATATCAAACGGAGTCCAAACGGAATGAAACCTTCGGGAACGTGATTTTCTCACCGAATACAACTCAGGAGACTTGGACCCTACGTCAAGCCAATTAACAGGAGGCCACGAGGTAGGGGGCGCGCCTGCCCCCCCCCCCCAGGCGCGCCCTCCACCCTCGTGGGCCCCTGTTGCTCCACCGACGTACATCTTCCTCCTATATATACCCATGTACCCCCAAATGATCAGATACGGAGCCAAAAACCTAATTCCACCGCCGCAACTTTCTGTATCCACAAGATCCCATCTTGGGGCCTGTTCCGGAGCTCCGCCGGAGGGGGCATCGATCACGGAGGGCTTCTACATCATCATCCAAGCCCCTCTGATGAAGTGTGGGTAGTTTACTTCAGACCTACGGGTCCATATTTAGTAGCTAGATGGCTTCTTCTCTCTTTTTGGATCTCAATACAATGTTCTCCCCCTCTCTTGTGGAGATCTATTCGATGTAACCTTCTTTTTGCGGTGTGTTTGTTGAGACCGATGAATTGTGGGTTTATGATCAGGTCTATCTATGAATAATATTTGAATCTTCTCTGAATTCTTTTATGTATGATTGGTTATCTTTGCAAGTCTCTTCGAATTATCAGTTTGGTTTGGCCTACTAGATTGGTTTTTCTTGCTGTCGGTGTCAATACCGGCGGATCTCTGGTAGGGGGTCCCGAACTGTGCCTCTAGGCCGGATGGTAACAGGAGGCAGGGGACATGTTGTTTTACCCAGGTTCGGGCCCTCTTGATGGAGGTAAAACCCTACGTCCTGCTTGATTAATATTGATGATATGGGTAGTACAAGAGTAGATCTACTACGAGATCAGAGAGGCTAAACCCTAGAAGCTAGCCTATGGTATGATTGTATGTTATGGTTGTTGTCCTACGGACTAAAACCCTTTGGTTTATATAGACACCGGAGAGGGTTAGGGTTACACAAGGTCGGTTACAAAGGAGGAAATATCCATATCCGTATTGCCTAGCTTTGCCTTCCACGCCAAGTAGAGTCCCGTCCGGACACGAGACGAAGTCTTCAATCTTTTATCTTCATAGTCTAACAGTCCGGCCAACGGAGATAGTCCGGCTATCCGGAGACCCCCTAATCCAGGACTCCCTCAGTAGCCCCCGAACCAGGCTTCAATGACGACGAGTCCGGCGCCCAGTATTGTCTTCGGCATTGCAAGGCGGGTTCCTCTCCAAATTCTGTGTACCTGTCGAAATAGTGTCCGATTTCTTGTGAATGTTGCACTCCTTGGCTTCCACGCCCAATAATGGCCACTTTCCACGTGTCGAGTGAATGTGTAGAGTCAGGGTGTTTTCACATTTACCCCCCTAGCTGTGTAAATGAGCCGCCTATTAAAAAGACGAGGATTCAGATCCAAATCACACCATCCTCCCTTGGCGAGCCTTCATCGGAGCGCACCCGATAGAGATCCATTCCATCATGGCCGGTCGACGCAGCTCCTCCTCTCGCTCCCCTAGCTCCAAGCCTGGAGATTGGGAGAGATGTTCCATCCCGCACAGCAAATTAGTGATGCTTCAGACCAAGGGATTTCTTCCCCCAGCGTACCTGGTCCCGGTTCGAGCCGGACTTGCCACCTATAATGGCGGAGAGCAAGCGGAGAGCCTTCACAATCCCTCCAAGGGAGAGCGGGTATGCCTTGTCCCTTATTTGTTAAGAGGGCTCGGATTCCCAATTCATCCGTTTCTCCGGGGGCTCCTGGAGTTCTACGGCCTCCGGTTGCACAACCTTACGCCTGCCTCCATGCTGCATATCGCGGGATTCGTAGCCCTTTGCGAGTTGTTTTTGGGCTGTGAGGCTCATTTCGCTCTGTGGAAGAAGCTGTTCTGCCTTGTGCCCCGTTCTCAGAAGGGGTCGATATATCAAGTGGGCGGAGCCGAAGTGCGGCGTATTGCCGGGACCGGATACCTGTCCGGGACCCCAAAGAAGATGTCCGAAGACTAGCCTTTAGAATGGTTTTATATAGAAGACGTCCCCCTCCCGGATCCTATTCGGATCGGCCTTCCTGAGTTCGACAATGCCCCTTTGAAGAAGCAACGGAGCTGGCGTCCACGGAGCTCCCTGGAGGAAGATGACAGGGACATTCTTTACCTGATGAGCCAGATAAGTTTTTTAGCTCAATCCGGATTGACCATGATCGAGGTCATGGCCATATGCATCATGCGGGGGGTGCAGCCGCTTCAGTATAGAGGCCACCCCATGTGGGATTTTAACGGGGAGGATGATGCCACCCGCTACGGCCGTAAAGGGCCGGGATCGGTTGCTGATCTAATAAAGATCTTATCCACTTTGTACAAGGGAGAAGAGGAGGAATTCCTTCGTGTCAACCCGCAGGGCGGATTTTCTATGTACAATCCTCCGAGCTGGGTAAGCGGAGACTTTTTCTCGCCCATCCATTTCATATTTCCGCAGTTAAGTACTCAGTCTAGCGATTTCTACGCAGGAACTGTGCCAGGCTGTAAGGGAGATAAACAACCCCCCTCCACAACCCAAGGACCCTGGACGGTCCCTCGACCCGGCCTCCCAAGAGGATCCGGACATATCTGTGGAGCTGATCGATGGGGTGTTTTACCAATCGAGCAATGATAATGCTTTGGTGGCCATTACGGCCGATTACCCTGGGCTAGTTCCAGCCTCACAGGTGACTGAGACCGAAGTCCCAGCACTTCAAAAAGGGATCCGTCATTGCGTGTTTTTGATCGCCGTATAACAGCCATGTTTGCAGGGGAGGTCCTCGAGGCAGAAGGCCGAGCCTGCGGCGACTGGACAACAAGGGGCTGCGGGGCCAGGCAAGCTGAAAAGACCCGCAGTCCGGATTGAGACACCGGTGCAGCGGTACGGCGTGCCGTCGTTATTGCAAGACATTATTCTCAGAGGCATATTAACGCCCATGCCTCCTTTTCAGTAAAAAGAGCGCTCGCCGGACTATACCCGGAGAGGCTACCAATCGCGCCTCCACAAGCCAGGCTCCAAGGCCGGATTCGGAGGCGGGAATGAATACGAGGCGTGCGTCGGGTGCCCCTCTGACAGAGGATGCGGATAAACTGTCCGCCACCCATTCCGAGGTGGAAAGTGCCATGAACCATAGGTGTCGCCGGACTGTTCTTCGTGACGCTTGTTTCTCCCAAGAGGCATTGGATGCCTTCAACTCGGAGACGCGCACCTCCATGCCGCTCAAAATGGTCTAGCCAGAGCCACAAAGCAGTATGTAAAAGACATACGGGTGAGAAAATTTGGTGATTATATATATCAGTAGCCCCTGAGACTTGAAACAGTTAGGATAACTGATTTAAGGATCATTTGTTATGTAGGTTCTTACAGAGAAGAATACTCAACTATCCCAGGAGCTGGAAGAGTGCAAAGCCCAACTTCAGGCCACACTGGCCGCAGCAGGGGAGCCCAAAGAGACCCCCTCTGGTAACATATTCTTCAAATGATAAGTATCATATAGAATGCGGCGTGTATGTAGATCTGACGATAAAATTGCAGATGACACTGGAGTAAATCCGGATAAGCAACAGCTCCAACGCCAGCTGAAGGCCGGTGAGAACGTGCTTACGAGGGTGAGGCAGGAGAAAAATGATCTCCAAGATGCCAACACCAAGATTGGCGTGGAACTACAAGATGTTCGTGCCCAACTGTCGGACTCTGTTAAGGAAAATCGGCGGCTTCGACGCGGCATATTTAGTAAGTGCTTGAACGAACTTTGAAAAAGAGTTCGGCGAGGAAGCTGGCTGACAGACTTATGTTTGTAGGTATGCTAACAGGTCGTCCTGCCGAGGAAATGCCCGGTTCAACGGGTGACCTTCTTCCTGAGCTCTCACAGCTGCACGAACGAGTTCGGCAGGTGATGCAAGGCGTCGCCCAGGCCTTGTGGCCATCCGTCTCCATACCCGAAGGCCTTGGAGAGCTTGCAGAAAGGCTAAAGGGAGTGCGGCGGCGCTTCCGATTATGGAAGATATCGGCCTGCCGTCAGGGCGCCAGGGAAGCCTGGGCAATGGTGAAGACACGGTACACAAAGGCTGACCCGAAATACATGGCCGAAGTCAGACCTGTGGGGCCCGATGGGAAGGAGATCCCTGTGAGCTTAGTGTACGGCCGAGTAGAACTGGCCGCAAAGTATTCCCAACAGGACTGTAGACTAGACAGCCTATTGGATGGTATTGAAGAGGAATTCAACCAGTCAAATTGACTATGTAATTTTAAAGTGACATGTATAATGCCTTCTAGCCGGATTATAGATCGTTTGTCGTGGCGGACCTTTTCGCTTCAACCTCGGGACCCGACAGTCCGGAGTGTATCCGAATACCCTCTCGGTTATGTAAGAACCGGGGCATGCATGGAGACTAGGCGTAGGGGTCATTAGTGCTTTATCAGACAAGTGCCCAACTAGTTATGTTATATTACATGGGTAGTAAGAAACATCTTCCAGGGAGAATAGTTCCGTTAAGGGTTCCTTTCCCTGGGTAAGCATGCCCTAAAGTGCATGTCCGGACTGCGACAAGAAGCACAGAAAAAGCATCTGGGGGCAGATATGGATAATAAATAAAAGTAATCTTTTGTTCATCGATCGAATATTCCCTTAAGAATGCTAGCTTTTGGCTTCACCCAGTCTGAGGTACATGTCCGGCTGACCCGGCAGTAACAATCGCAGAGGTGCTCCCCTTATGCCCTAGCCGAATTAACGGGAACGTAGGGCATAAATACAAGAGCCAGGCAACCCAGCTTGGCCAAAACTTAAGTCATATCGATGCATATAATGGTGAAAAAAGTTACATGCGGAAGTATAACACATGTGTTGGGCGTGAGGCCCAGGTAAATAATTTAAGCTTCTGTGAAAGAAGCCCCCAGGTATGAAGAGTGCAGCTAGCGCATCTGTAATGTATGAGTGAGGCACAAGGTGACCCTTGAAGGCCTAGAGAAATAAAAGAAAGAAAGGGAAACAAGACAGATGATGCATATGCAGAAAATGGACAAAGGGAGGGGACTAACATAAAGTCTGGTGCTAGGCATAGAATCTTCGGAGCCTGGCTGCGTTCCATGGGTTCGGCTCGAGTCGACTAGTCGATGCATCCCACAGTCGGTACGCTCCACCGGTCAGAACTTGGTCGATAATGAAGGGACCTTCCCATTTGGGCTCGAGCTTGTTCTTTTTCTTATCCGGCAGCCGTAGAACTAGTTCGCCAACGTTATAAGTTTTGGCCCGTACTTCTTTTCTTTGGTATCTGCAAGCCTGTTGCTGGTAAAATGCGGAACGGGCTTTGGCTACATCGCGCTCTTCCTCCAAGGTGTCCAGACTGTCCTGCCGATCGAGCTCGGCTTCTCTTTCTTCGTACATGCGTACTCGAGGTGAGTCATGAATTATGTCATAGGGCAGGACTTCCTCTACGCCGTACACCATAAAAAATGGTGTATATCCGGTACTATGATTCGGCGTGGTCCGCAGCCCCCAGAGTACGGAGTCGAGCTCCTCTACCCAGTGCGTGTCAGACTCCGTTAAGGAGCGCACTAATCTAGGTTTAATGCCGCTCATTATAAGACCATTTGCTCGTTCGACTTGACCGTTGGTTTGTGGGTGATAGACTAAAGCATAATCGAGCTTGATGCCCATTTTGATGCACCAGAGTTTTACCTCGTCGGCCGTGAAGTTCGTGCCGTTATCAGTGATGATGCTGTGGGGGATGTCGTAACGGTGTACAACCCCGGATATGAAATCTATCACCGGTCCGGATTCGGCTATTTTAACCGGTTTAGCCTCTATCCATTTGGTGAATTTATCCACCATGACCAATAAGTATTTTTTTCTTGTGGGTTCCCCCTTTAAGGGGTACAACCATGTCAAGCCCCCAGACCGCGAAGGGCCATGTAATGGGGATTGTTTGGAGGGCGGTGGGTGGCATGTGGCTTTGATTTGCAAAGAGCTGGCAACCGGTGCAACGTTGGACCAAGTCCTATGCATCTGCCTGGGCCGTTGGCCAATAGAATCCTATATGGAAGGCCTTGCTTACAAGAGCCCGGGCTGCGGCGTGATGACCGCCGAGTCCTGCGTGAATTTCTGCCAAAAGGTTCCGCCTTCCTCTTCGGAGATGCACCTTTGAAGGACTCCGGTAGCGCTTTTTTGTACAATTCTCCCTCATGGACCCTGTAGGCCTTGGATCACCACACTATGCAGCGTGCCTCGTTTTGGTCCTCCAAAAGTTCCTGTCTAGTTAGGTAGGCCAGGAATGGTTCTGTCCACGGGGCAATAATGGCCATTATTTCATGGGCTGATTATATTATTTCGGTGGCGGAGCCTCCGATTGTGTCAGAGAGTTTGGTATCGGGTATTTTGGCCGGGTCCGGACTATTGTTACCGGTGTCCCCTTCCCATGCTACGGATGGCTTGAAAAGCCTTTCCAGAAATATGTTGGGAGGGACCGCATCGCGTTTTGCGCCGATGCGGGCGAGGATATCCGCCGCCTGATTGTTTTCCTGAGCCACATGGTGAAATTCGAGCCCCTCAAACCGAGCTGACATTTTTAGGACGACATTGCGATAAGCTGCCATTTTCAGATCCTTGGCATCAAAGTCTCCATTTATTTGGGATATCGTGAGGTTCGAATCCCCGCGCACCTCTAGGCGTTGAATGCCCATCGATACTGCCATCCGGAGACCATGTAGAAGGGCCTCATATTCGGCTGCGTTGTTGGAGTCCGTATACATTATCTGTAGTACGTATTGAATGGTGTCTCCTGTTGGGGACGTCAAAACGACGCCAGCCCCCAGACCAGCCAACATTTTGGAGTCGTCGAAGTGCATGATCCATTTTGAATATGTGTCGTACTCTTTAGGGAGTTCAGCTTCCGTCCATTCAGCGACGAAGTCAGCCAAAACTTGCGACTTAATAGCTCGTCGTGGCTTGTAAGTTATGTCGAACGGGAGGAGCTCAATGGCCCATTTGGCAATCCGGCATGTCGCGTCACGGTTGTTTATAATATCGTTAAGTGGTACTTCCGAGGCTACCGTTATCGAACACTCTTGAAAGTAGTGTCGCAGCTTCCGGGATGCCATAAATACCGCGTACGCTATCTTTTGATAATGTGGGTACCGTGATTTGCATGGAGTAAGGACAGTGGACACATAGTAAACCGGCTTTTGAAGGGGGAATTTGTGTCTGTCCACTTCTCGCTCGACGATGAGCACTGCGCTTACGACTTGATGAGTTGCCGCAATGTATAATAGCATTGGTTCGCCAATGTTTGGCGCGGCCAGGACTGGATTTGTTGCCAATATGGCTTTGATTTCGTTGAGTCCGGCCGTGGTGGCATCCGTCCACTCGAAGTGTTCAGTGCGCCGGAGGAGGCGATAAAGGGGTAATGCCTTTTCGCCCAAGCGGGAGACAAAGCGGCTTAGAACCGCCACTCATCCAGTCAATTTTGTATCTGCTTGAGGTCTGTTGGGGTAGCCAACTGCGACAACGCTCGGATTTTGGCCGGATTAGCTTTAATACCTCTACTGGAGACAATGAATCCCAGGAGCTTTCCGGCTGGTACGCCGAAAACGCATTTTTTCGGGATTGAGCTTGATGTCATATGTTCGGAGGTTGTCGAATGTGAGCCTCAAGTCGTCTACTAGAGTTTCGACATGCTTGGTTTTAACGACCACGTCATCTACGTATGCCTCCACTGCTTTGCCGATTTGGTTTGCCAGACATGTCTGAATCATGCGCTGATATGTTGCGCTGGAGTTTTTGAGCCCGAAGGGCATTGTATTGAAGCAGAATGGGCCGTATGGTGTGATGAATGCCGTTGCGGCTTGGTCTGGCTCTGCCATTTTAATATGATGGTAGCCGGAGTATGCGTCAAGGAAACACAATGAATCGTGTCCTGCGGTAGCATCGATGATTTGATCGATGCGGGGGAGGGGGAAGGGATCCTTTGGGCAGGCCTTGTTAAGGTCCTTAAAATCGACGCACAAGCGCCAGGATTTGTCCTTCTTTGGTACCATCACCAGGTTTGCTAGCCAGTCCGGATGTTTTATCTCTCTGATGAATCCGGCCTCCAATAGCTTGGCTAGTTCCTCTCCCATGGCTTGTATCTTAGGTTCGGAGAAACGTCGAAGAGCCTGCTTGACTGACTTGAATCCTTTTAGGATATTTAGGCTGTGCTCAGCCAACCTGCGTGGGATTCCTGGCATGTCTGAAGGGTGCTAGGCAAAAATGTCCCAGTTCTCGTGTAGGAACTCTCATAGTGCGGCATCGACATCAGGGTTTAATTGCGCCCCGATGGAAGCTATTTTTGTAGGGTCCATTGGATGGACTTGGAATTTGACTATTTCGTCCGCCGGTTTAAAGGAGGTGGACTTGGATCTTTTATCGAGTATCACATTGTCCCTGTTCACCGTGGAGCACAGCGCAGTTAGTTCCTCGGCCGCTAAGGCTTCGGATAGTGCCTCAAGGGCCAGTGCAGCTGTCTTATTTTCGGCGCGGAGTGCTATGTCCGGATCACTAGCGAGAGTGATGATTCCGTTGGGCCCGGGCTTTTTGAGCTTCATGTACCCGTAATGGGGTATGGCTTGGAAGATTGTAAACGCCTCCCGCCCTAATAGAGCATGGTATCCACTGCTGAACGGGGCCACTTGGGATGTAATTTCTTCGGACCTGTAATTATCTGGCGTGCCGAATACCACGTCTAGTGTGATTTTTCCAGCACAGCGTGCTTCCCGACTGGGGATGATTCCTCTAAAGGTTGTGCTACTTTGCTCAATGCGGCTCTAGTCTATTTCCATCTTTTAAAGAGTTTCCTCATAGATGAGGTTTAATCCGCTGTCGTCGTCCATGAGTACCTTGGTGAGTCAAAAGCCGTCCAAGATTAGACTAAGGACCAGTGCGGCTGGTGCTCGGACTGTTCGGAATTTAGGTTCGCCACTGGCATTGAAGGTAATAGCCGTGTCACTCCAAGGATTTATTTCTGCTATGTGGCAGATTTTGGCCATGCTGCGGAGTGTTCGCTTGCGTCTATTATTTGACACGAAGGTCTCAAAGACCGTTAACACCATATTGTTGTCCACGGGATGGTGCTCTGTGGTCTTTGGGAGGAGTATATCCTCACCACTTTTGGCCACCTGCCGGAGTATCCAACATGCTCTAAGGCTGTGCGTTGGTATTGCATCCAATGTACTATGAATTTTGCAGGGTCCGTTGAGCCATCCCTCTAGTACGGTTCCTTTCCCCGTAGAGGGCTTTTGCTTTTTGGTAGTTAACCCAGATGTATTGTGATAATGCACCCTTTTATTTCGGACTGGGTTTGTATTCAGGGCCGGATTATCCCAAAATTTTATTTCGGTTTTCCAGGCGCCTTCCATCGCACAGTACTTTCATACTATGGACACCAAGTCGGCAAAGCGTGTAATTTTGCGACGACTTATGGCGTTGAGGATTCCCTTGTCCGTGCAATTATTGCAGAAGAATGAAATTGCGTCTTCCTCGCGGCAGTCCTTTATCCTGTTCATGACCAGGAGGAATCTGGCCCAGTAATGGTGTACTGTTTCTTCGGGCTCTTGCCTAATTTGGGATAGATCGCGTATGTTTGGGTGGGTGGGTGGAATTGAATCCGAATCCTCACCCAATCTGAGACTCAGGGGCCAAGGAGTTTCCGAACTCGAAAGTTTGGATTCTTGGATGTTTTCCGATAAATCTAGCCCGCTGCCTGATTCTAGGTTCAGGCCTTGAGTGACGTCCTCCCCTACGCGGGTATCCGGCTTGGAGGGATCGGGAGTCCGGACATAGCTAGTCCTTAAGATAGATGAAGGGTTGCCGCGTTGTTCCTCCACCACTGCAACGTGATGGGTGACCTGGGGAGAGTTGATCTCTCTCAGATCGGGTTTAGGCCCAATCTGATTGTAGTCTGTAGCGACTCCCAGGGCGGCGATGCGATCCAAGAGCTTGTTCAGGGAAGAGAACTCCATTGGATCTAACTGCTCGGCGAGTTCCGAGTTGACGTGAAGATTGCTTTCGATGACCCGAGAAGTCATCGTCAGCGCAGCGGCCGAACAGGCGGTCATAAGAAAACCACCTAGCCGGAGAGTTTGGCCGATAGCCAAAGCTCCTCAGCAATAGTGTCGTCTTTAAAGACGGGATGAGAAATCCTTCCTGGTGGCGATGGCACAGCGGAACTCTCAATGAAAGCACCAATGTCGGTGTCAAAACCGGCGGATCTCGGGTAGGGGGTCCCAAACTGTGCGTCTAGGCCGGATGGTAATAGGAGGCAGGGGACACGATGTTTTACCCAGGTTCGGGCCCTCTTGATGAAGGTAAAACCCTACGTCCTGCTTGATTAATATTGATGATATGGGTAGTACAAGAGTAGATCTACCACGAGATCAGAGAGGCTAAACCCTAGAAGCTAGCCTATGGTATGATTGTATGTTACGGTTGTTGTCCTACAGACTAAAACCCTTCGGTTTATATAGACACCGGAGATGGTTAGGGTTACACAAGGTCAGTTACAAAGGAGGAGATATCCATATCCGTATTGCCTAGCTTTGCCTTCCACGCCAAGTAGAGTCCCATCCGGACACGAGACGAAGTCTTCAATCTTGTATCTTCATAGTCTAACAGTCCGGCCAACGGAGATAGTCCGGCTGTCCGGAGACCCCCTAATCCAGGACTCCCTTACTTGCCATGGGAGAAGTGCTTAGCTTTGGGTTCGATCTTGCGGTTTCCTTTCCCAGTGACAGAAGGGGCAGCAAGGCACATATTGTATTGTTGCCAACACTACAAAAAAATACACTTCTGTGATGATACGTGTTTGTCACAGTAGGTCGCGTTTTTTGTCATGCATGTACATCCATGACAAATTTATGACAGAATCAAGATAGTCATACCTGTGCTGTCGTAGAAGTGTTCCATGACATTACCACAATTATCATCACGGAAGTGTCCACTTCCATGACGATAAATCACGCGTCACAGAAGTCCTTTCGTCAAGGGTGACCGACACGTGGCATCCACCATAACGGAACGCCGTTAAGCTATCGGGTCGGGTTTTGGATCCGATAACCCATTAACAGCCCCGACCAATGGGAAATTTCCACGTGTAAAATTCTTATTGGTCGGACGAAACACGTGTCAGCTCTTCAGTGGGTCAGATAAGCGCCTATGATACGTCGACACATGGCACGGCCCAACAGAGGCCCATTCCTGTGAAAAGGCCGGGCCGTTTGACTTGGTCAAAAGGTGGCGGGCCGGCCCATGTAAAGCCTGTTAACGGCCTATTCGCATATTTCCCATTTACAGCCTGCTAACCAAAGGCCCGTTACGCCCTATCCGAATTAGGCCCAGTAGCGTCATCTGGGCCACCCAATATGATTCCAGCCCGTTTTCACTTCTGGCCCATGTATGGCCCATGACGTCTTTCGGCCCATATGAGGCCCTATGTAACTCTTGGCCTATTAACGGCCCATGGTGAAATTGGCCCGTAATGAACAGTGTATCACTTTACACCCATTAATGGCCCGTGGTGAAACTGGCCCGTAATGAACAGTGTATCACTTTATACCCATTAACGGCCCGTTATTCCGTTGGGCCGTTTCCAGCCCATGTTATCTTTCGGCCTTCTCAGAGCCCATTTATTCTTGGGCTCATTTCTAGCATTCGTTTACTTACGGCCTATTACTGTCATTTTCTGCTTGTGGGCCAAATTCAGCCCGTGGTTACAGTCGGACCGTTTGTGGTCCGTTAATATGTTGGGCCATTTTCATAGCGTCATCAAATACAGCCTATTAACGATGGCCCGTTATGGTCGGCCCATGAACGGACGATTCCAACTCTAGCCCGTTTACGGCCATAATGCGGCCTGTTATTGGCCCATGTTTGGCCATCGATCATACTGCCCGTATAAGGCCCATTGATGATACGGCCCGTAGAAGGCCCATTGTTTCTACGGCCCGTAGAAGGCCCACTATTTCTACGGCCCGTAGGAGGCCCAGTGTCACTACAGTAAATATTAGCCCATGGTTATTGTGGCCTAGTTTTAAAAAATAGGTTATTGCAGCCACTAGCAAACCGTGGAAAAAGAACTGCAATGACTAGAAGCAAACAAATAAACAAGACAACAAGGAAATAAATAAGCAAGAAACTTATGCTAGGCTATCACGGCTATCACACATATTACATCCACTGGGCATCAAAGTTCGCCACCAGTGCAAATAAACACGCCGACAAAAGAATATACAAAACTGAGAGCACTTCAGAAGGCACTAGGCCTGTCCAGATCGCCCCCCCCCCCCCCCCCCCCCAACAGCTGAAGAAGCTGAGTAGACCTCAGTTGTGTCAACGATAGATGCATCAACACTAGATTTAAGGCATGATGGTGCGCACGGCAGTCCTCTGACATCTGCATTGCATCTTTGACTTCAAGTCGGAGCTGAGCTGAAGCAAGCCTTTCCGCTTTAAGTTGAGACTGAAGAAGTCAAACTGATTGAGGCAACGACTGCACAGAGGTTGTCTCACACCTGCTGGTGAGTAGCTTCAACTCATTGTCTTCATCAAGACAGGACCTTGGGGTCATCTTGCTGTCCTCAAGATGGTTTGGCTCACTATCTTCCCTAAAGTTCTGCCTGGCGTAAGAGATACGAGTCTGAAAGAGAAACAAGGAGACACGTAATAGGTTTCACAATTATATAAGCAAATAAATGGATCTGTTCTGCATAAGGAACATGTTTTTACAACTACAATTTGAAACTGGTAGTTGTTGCAAACATCCAATCAGATGTAAACAGCAAAGCAAACAACAATGGAGGAAATGATGCCTATCCAAATCTATACTAGAACAAAGTTTGAAGGCTTGAGAAGGATGAACTTACATTACATGTTAACACGGGCTGGACAAAGCCCTTCTCCATGTTGATGGAAGGATAATTCAATAAATTCCCCAAAGAAAATTCTTTATAAGCGTTGCCATTATTCTACATTTTGCAAAGAGTAAATATAGATCAAATAATATTGGAAGAAACAGAGGATAATGAAGCTCAGGTGCAGACTGATGATACATAATCAAATAGCAATTAATTAAGTACAGCATTACAAGGCAAAAGGGGGAGAGGTACTGACAAGAGCAATGCAGAGCCCATTATTGTTTTGAGATCGTATGATCCTTTGAGCAAGGAGATTCATCTGAAATTAGTTTTCATACAAGAGAGAAGGTAAGGCACAAGCAAAAATTTAGGAGTTCAAATTTTGAATTGATATCATAGACAGTACCTGACGCTGGGCTCCCAGCAGTTCTAATAGGGGTTTGGCCACTGGAGTAGGGGTAAAGTGTGGTACAGTTGGGCCTGTGTTTTCTGTGGCTGCTGATCTATCTGATTTAACAGGTATCACTACCTTTTCCAAATACCTAGTTTGTACTCCTTGACGACCTGCACTCACCCTCTTCCTTTTGGACACCTATTACGAAAGAACAACATTTGACTGGAAAAACATAGTGTGACGACACATGGAATAGGTATACAAAATGGATAGGTATGGCATATACTCATATATGATGCTTAAACTAAGAAGATGGTGTAACAAAGTAGAAGTAATGCAAGAGGTCAGAAGCAAAATATGTGCGACCAATACAACTTTGCAAAGTTAGAGCAAGCACCTTGATGGGTGAATAAGATAGGCCATCCTCCACCATGCCAAGTTTGTTAGGCAGTGGATCATTCCACAATATTCCTCTCGTGCGCCCATTCTCATATTCATTTTGATAATGTTCAATATCTGACATGCATGAAAACATAAAAACAAGTGAGATTTTCTTTGTAATGCAGAAGTGATTCTAATCCAATACTGCCTCCCTGTAAACCCCTTGTGCTATCTCTACAATTCTTTTAAAAGATGCCATGCATGCTGTAATTTGTTGTGTGCATTAATATAATGTGGCCTACTACTCAAAATATGAGAGCTCCAGAAGTGATGACACTTCGCAGATGATAGCTTCAACATATAGTAAAGAAGAACAAGTCGACCTGACCTGACAGATTCAAAATATACTAAGGGAGAACAACTCGACCTGACCAGTCGACCACAAGAGAAGAGTATCATCTTAAAGAAGAGCAGAAGAGCAAGCAGATTGAAGATATTACAAGTCTTTTAATACAATGTCGGTTGGCCACCCATGATGAACCAGAGCACACAGAGAAATACTATTCTTTCCGGTCTCTCCATATGTGGCTCACATGCATTTCGAAACTAAAGTAGGAACATTTAGCTAAACAATTAAACATCTCTCAGTTTTACTAATATTAGCAATAATATCAAATATGAATTTGTACAACTAAGCTTGTTTAGCTCGATGGGTGGAGCAGTGCTATTACGACAAGAACCACGTAGGCTGATTGTGGTCATCATAAAATGGGGAAAACATAAGCATGATGAGTACAGTGTTGACCGTGGCAGTGGGATGTCAGATCTGAAGCTGCAAACCGCGCAAAGGGTAGTTAGCAACCGATGTTTGCTTTGAAATAACAACTAAGATTTGGTATGGACAAGAAAGTATGGTCAACAAGTGACAAAGAAATGCAATTATGTTGTCTCTCTATATGTCGCGACATGCATTTGGAAACTCAAGTGGGACCTTTAGCTAACCAATTAAATGTGTCGGTTAACTAATATCAGTATCATATCACAATCATATTTGAACAACTAAGCTTTCGAATTCTGAGTGTTGTGTTGTTTAGCTTGAAGGGTGGAGTAATGATAGTACGACAGAAAGCACCTACGCATATCATAGTAGAGTAGATAAAACAGGAAAACCCTAAGTATCAGGAGAAAAATCAGGAAAGTGGAACTAGCTGGACCAGTGGGTGGCGCACATGCTTTTCGAAACGAATATAGGAACATTAGGAGACCAATTAAACGTTCTCTGTTTTAGTGATATGAGCATCATATCAGATTCGTAT
Source organism: Triticum urartu (assembly GCF_003073215.2). NCBI lineage: Eukaryota > Viridiplantae > Streptophyta > Magnoliopsida > Poales > Poaceae > Triticum > Triticum urartu. The sequence continues at coordinate 484,335,736 of NC_053025.1, forward strand.
TTCAACACGTAAGCTTTGGGTTGAGGTCTTGAGGAGCAGTGCTAGCACAACACGAAGCACCTACGATGATGGTAGTGAATATAAAGGGGGGAAACCATAAGCTTTATGAGTATAGTGCCCGTGCCATGGAGGATCTGAAGGTGCAAACCGGACAAAGCTACTTCGCAACCAATGTTTGCTTTCAACTATCCACTACAAATTGGTACGGACAAGAAAAGTACAGTAAACAAATTACGATCTATTTTCCGGGTGAGATCAATAACTTAAGCACATATGGAAGAGTACCACCTCTCTTGCGACGCCGTGTAGGCCTATGCTGATACGTTGAGGGTGCTGCGGGTGCAATGGCTGTCAGCAGCAGGGAAGAAGACTTTAGACGGCAGACGGCCGGGTCAGGGGATATATCATGTTGCCATGGACGAGGCGGTCGTAGGAGCGGCAACGGCAAGGTGGACGACGGCACCGATGAAGCGAGAGGAGGCGATGAAAGGATCCTGGTCCAGCGCCGTGGATGAGAGACATCCATCTCTTGCAGTGGACGACGGGGTAGGGGTAGCGGCTCCGGCAAGGTGGAGGATGGGGTGGCGGACGGAGGAGGCTGGCCGCAGTGCGGAGGTTGTCGTGCCGCCGACGGTGTATGAATGGGGAAATGGAGGGGAAGGGGGTCTCAAACTTTGGGACGCGCTTCTTTGAAATGGGGGAAAGTTACGAACTTATCCCCCGTTTAGAATTTCGGACATCGCGTCGGTTGGGGATAGGACGGTAATCTCGCATCTCCCAAATATTTGTCGGTAACTATTTCGGGCGAGGAGAGGGTGTTTTGCCGCCCACGGTGTATGAACAGGGCTGACAGGTAGGGCGGTTGTGTCACGTCTGATGGAAGTTACACATCTGCCCCTATTTAAAATATTAGCCTACATTGATTTCGGGCGAGGAGAGGGTGTTTTGCCGCCCACGGTTGGCGCCCACGGTGTATAAACGGGGCTGACAGGTAGGGCAGTTGTGTCACGTCTGATGGAAGTTACACATCTGCCCCTATTTAAAATATAAGCCTACATCGATTTCGGACGAGGAGAGTTTGTTTTGCCGCCCACCGTGTATGAATGCGGAAATGGAGGAAGAGACACATGTCTTTCGGACGAGCTTGAATCAAATGTGTTTTGCCGCCCACGTTTGGCGCCCACCATGTCTGAATGGGCTCAGAGGCCGTCGTGTCACGCCTGATTGAAGTTACTAGTCTACCCCTATCGGCAGCAGTGTAAATCCTGTCGATAAGGATGTCAAGTGTCAGGGGTAGATAGTAATTTCCATCTCGCAAACACTTGCTTTGAGCAGCCCACAAATTATAGTGGGTGTTTAGCCGCTTTGTTCAAAACTTGGGAGAATTAGCATTCACGTTTGCCCTGGGACCTGGCAAACTAAATTCAAATCCAATTTGTATTCGATTAAGAATATCCACACATAATTATACGTTTTGTTATTTATTTCTTCAAAACCACAACAAAGATTTATTCCACCTTTATATATGATTATGATTTAGAAATGTCGTGATCTTCGAATTCAGTAGGTTGGATACACTCTGAGTCAAACAGTTATTTCATCCAATACAATATGCTCACACGACAAACAGTTCACCTTATGTCAATCATACAAGTACTGAGGATTACCTCGCCTAAAAAATTCAGATCATTACAACACATGGATAACATAGGGGGTCTTGCAACATAATCCATTCAGAGACATGACACAACATGCAAGTACAATAATCTAATGAAAATTTCAACTAGTATCTAAAGAAGAACCGGGATTATCTTGGGCTTCAGATAGCAGAAACAGCAGGACCTCCTCCGTCTTCAAATGCAACATTCTTACTTCCTCCAATTCTTGGGTTGCTTGCATAATGCGTGCCGCTAATTCCGTAATTTCCAGCCTCAAGATAAATATTACCTCATTCATGGCAGCCACACCATCTCTTTCTGCCTCTAGTAGAGCCTCAAGCACTATAATATCTGTGCTCAGACTGCTCTCCGGCGGTGTTGCCTCTAAACTGCTACCATCTGGTAACATGGATGGCGCACTGCTTCCACAAATAGATTCTGGGGTTGTACATTGTGTCCTAGTGTGAACGGCATCCTAAAAGGTTTCCGCTGGACATCAGTAAGAGATAGTTATCGTATGATCCAGGCAGTAAGCTTGCATGGTAAACGACGGACGAATTATTACCGAGCATGGCAAACTATATTTAAATGGTTCGAAGCAGCATCAGCTGGAAAGAAATTAAAATGGTAAGATGAAACTAGGGATGTAAGTGGCAAATAAGCGAAATCCGCCAGTCCCATCTAGTTAGTTTTTGCTACCTCCCTAGTTCATTTTCCTCAAAAAAAACAAAAACTCTTTTGAACTATCATACCACTAGTGGACTTTAATCGGGATTAAACCGGACCCAGTTGACATCCCTAGTTGAAAGGGAGTGTACAACCACTATATTTAAGTTGCCAAGGCATCTAAGTAGTTGAAATGATCTGAGAAAGCACTTAACAGTGTGGCCTCATATAAACTACGAAGACAATCTTGTGATGAAGTTGAGAGGAAAAGTTAAGGACTCAAATGAAATAGGCATGCATTTCTTTATGATAGTACAGTAGGCACTGCTGACATATTGTCCAACTCAGGTATAGCGTAACAACAAATAAGCATTCGAATCAAGCAATACAGCAAAGCAGACAACTGAACTATTTGTAATTCGGTAGGATTACACGTTGAGGGCACAAGCCAAGAAAGCAGCCCACTCGCATTACATTTCACATGTACTAAAACACACTGGCTTACCATATGTTGCTGTGAAGCCTAGTTGTTGTTGCAATGTTCTTTGAAGATATCGTCAGCATCACGTGGTTGCAAATCTAGTTGTTGTAGTTTATTCTGCACCATCTATTTAGGTAAAATTAATTTTAATCGCATGCACTGGTCTGAATTGATCATCAATGGTTCATCTAAACTAATGAAAGAAGGGTGTGTGCATACACGACAATACTCCCTTCGATTCTTTTTACTTTGCGTATAACTTTTTCTCAGTTTTCTCATATTAGTCTACGCGTTGCCGATTCCTAGCGCTCGTTTCCTTTTGTGCCCCGCCCCATCCACCTCTGCCCTAATTAATTGGCAAATTAGTCTAGAAAAATTAAACCAGTGCCCTCCTTGGTATGCGGGTCAAGAGTTATGCGCAGAGTAAATAGAATCGGAGGGAGTATATCTTCTTCCCTCTATTTTTATGCTTGTTCGAGGTGCCAGCCCCAAAAGAACAAATATTTTGCTTGATGGGGTTGGCAGCTCCATAATTAATAGAAGCATCAAATTAGTCATGCAGCTTGGGAAGATCAAGAACACACAAACAAGTAATGAACAGAGGCTCGGAGCAGTGATGTAATAGCTAGCATCAGAAAATGTAGGGTAAAACGAACAAAAAGCAGCGGAACCACATGATGTGTAATTAAGCACAGAGAACATTAAGCAGTCTGATGGAACCAACAGGTGGCGTCAGAACAAAACTAAAGCATATTAACTATATGTGCACTGGTATGTAATTTAGCACATGTAACATGTTCACTGCCAGAAGTATGGCCCTATAGGTGCAAGCAGAATAACACGTCTCATGAAAAACTGAATGATGCCCTGAAGAAATTCAAAGGTGCGGTGCTTATCCTAGGAAAGTGAACGTAGGCGCCGACCATTGGATAATAGTACTTGATTCTCGGTGGCGTATGGGTATCGTTGTCATACTTGATAGCTAAGGATCGTCGATGGTTGAGGGAGTCCTGGATTAGGGGGTCTCCGGACAGCCGGATTATATCCTTTGGCCGGACTGTTGGACTATGAAGATACAAGATTGAAGACTTCGTCTCGTGTCTGGATGGGACTCTACTTGGCGTGGAAGGCAAGCTAGGAAATGCGGATGTGTGTATCTCCTCCTTTGTAACCGACCTTGTGTAACCCTAACCCTCTCCGGTGTCTATATAAACCGGAGGGTTTTAGTCCGTAGAACAACTACAACATACAATCATACCATAGGCTAGCTTCTAGTGTTTAGCCTCTCCGATCTCGTGGTAGATCTACTCTTGTACTACCCATATCATCAATATTAATCAAGCAGGACGTAGGGTTTTACCTCCATCAAGAGAGCCCGAACCTAGGTAAAACATTATGTCCCCTTCCTCCTGTTACCATCCGCCTTAGACGCACAGTTCGGGACCCCCTACCCGAGATCTGCCGGTTTTGACACCGACATTGGTGCTTTCATTGAGAGTTCCTCTGTCTCGTCGCCGTTAGGCTCGATGGCTCCTACTATCATCGATGGCGATGCAGTCCAGGGTGAGACTTTTCTCCCCGGACAAATCTTCGTGTTCGGCGGCTTTGCACTGCGGGCCAATTCACTTGGCCATCTGGAGCAGATTGAAAGTTATGCCCCTGGCCACCAGGTCAGGTTTGGAAGCTTAAACTACACGGCCGATATCCGTGGAGACTTGATCTTCGACGGATTCAAGCCTCTGCCTTGTGCGTCACGCGGTCACGATGAGTCTGATTTAGCTCTACCATCGGATAGTGTTCAAGAGATCGCACAGGCAGCCGCTCCGACCCTCAATTCGGAGCCAGGTGCGTCTTCCGCGAACAGGTGGATGGACCCCGCCATGGAGGCCTTACCCTCAGCGGTGATCGAGCCAAACATCGACCTTACCTTGCATGAGAGCCGTGTTGTTAAACTACCGGATCCTTCTCCGGCCACAGACTCCGAACCGCCTGCGCTCGTTCCTGTCGAATCCGATTCGGCGCCGATCATGGAGTTTACCTCCGGGGATATTTTTCAGCACTCGCCCTTTGGCGACATACTGAACTCATTAAGGCCTCTCTCCTTGTCAGGAGGATCCTGGCCGAACTATGTCCGGCAGGACTGGGATGCGGATGACGAAGAAATTCGAGGCCCACCCACCACCCACTTAGTAGCCACTGTCGATGACTTAACCGACATGCTCGACTTCGACTCCGAAGACATCGACGGTATGGACGACGATGCGGGAGACGCAGAGGAACCACTGCCCATAGGGCACTGGACGCCCACTTCACCACATGACGTATACATGGTGAACACACCAAAAGAAAACAACGACGAGGAACGGAAGGACGAAACGAAGGGTTGTCCCCTCGAGAAGCAGTCAAAGCAGGGCGTAAACACCGCTCCAAATCCCGCCTCGACAGAAACAACGATCATACAGACCTAGCGTTAGAGCAGGGGGGACCATTACCGGACCACGGCAACACGAAGGATCAAGCCGAACAACCTGACTCTGTCAAAGATAATAGTCCGGACGACTTCACACCGGACAGACACCCAGAGCAACAGAATGCCTGTCAAAGGCTTGTTGCCACCGCGAGGAGTCTAAAAGTGCAGAAGCAAAGACTCAAGGTTGCACAAGACACACTCGGAATCAGATGGAGCAAAGTACTCAACGCAGCAGCGAAGTACGGCGGTAATCGCCCCACCAAGAGCTACCCGAAGCGGAAGTTGCTACCCGAATTCGATGAGGAGGCCTTAGATCCCCCGCAACCAAAAATTAAAATGGCCACCTGGCCGGATAGACGACCTCACGGCCAACATAGAGTGGCAAGCAATGGCGCACATAAGACAATACGCGATCCACGCGAGGGCTCGCATCAAAAGGACGGCGCAACCAGATCCATCTATGGACCACGCAGGCGCGCTCCAGCATACGATGCAACACAACCAACATCCGAACATTACGGTACACCCAGATACAGGGGTGCCGCACACCCCCTATGTTTCACCGACGAGGTACTGGACCATGAATTTCCAAAGGGATTTAAACCCGTAAACATAGAGGCATACGACGGAACAACAGACCCTGGGGTCTGGATTGAGGACTATATCCTCCATATCCATATGGCTCAAGGAGATGATCTCCACGCCATTAAGTATTTACCCCTCAAACTCAAAGGGCCAGCTCGACACTGGCTTAAAAGCCTCCCCGAAAGCTCCACTGGAAGCTGGGAAGAGCTCGAAGACGCTTTTCGGGCAAATTTTCAAGGGACTTATGTCTGACCTCCGGACGCGGACGATTTGAGTCATATAACTCAATAGCCCGGAGAGTCAGCCCGAAAGCTTTGGAACAGGTTCCTTACTAAAAAGAACCAAATAGTCGACTCTCCGGACGTCAAAGCCTTGGCAGCTTTTAAGCATAACGTCCGTGACGAATGGCTTGCCAGACACCTCGGCCAAGAAAAGCCGAGAACAATGGCAGCATTAACAAGCCTCATGGCCCGCTTTTGCGCGGGTGAGGATAGCTGGCTAGCCAGATGCAGCACCAGCGACCCCAGTACATCCGAAGTTAGAGATGGAAACGGGAAATCATGGTGCAACAACAATAATAAACGCCGGAATAAAGAAGACAGCATGAAGAGCACAGCAGTAAACGCCGGATTCAAAAGCTCTCGGCCAAGTCAGCAAAAGCCGCCCTCTAAAGGCGCCAGAGACGAACTGTCCAGCCTAAACAAAATTCTGGACCAAGTATGTCAGATCCATAGCACCCCCGATAAACCCGCTAATCATACCCACAGAGAATGTTGGGCCTTCAAGCAGTCTGGCAAGATCAACGCCGTACACAAGGGGGAAGATACACCAAGCGAAGACGAGGATGAGCCTCTCAAGCAAGACACTGGGGAACAAAGAAAATTTCCACCAGAAGTCAAAACAGTAAACGTGTTACACGTGATAAAGGGGAGAAACAAAGCGGCACTCCCAGATAAATATGCCCAAGGGCCTATCACCGCGGAGTCCTGCCACTGGTCGTTTCAACTGATCACTTTTGACCATCGGGATTACTCAGCAAGTATCCGGCGTGCAGGATGGGCTGCCCTGGTATTAGACCCAATAATTGACGGATACCACTTTACACGAGTCCTGATGGACGGTGGCATAAGTTTAAACCTAATATACCAGGATACAATCCGCAAAATGGGGATAGACCCAACGAAAATTTGCCTAAGCAATACTACCCTTAAAGGAGTAACGCCAGGCCCAGGGGCTCATTGCACGGGCTCCCTGCTACTAGAGGTTATATTTGGCTTCCCCGATAACTTCCGTAGCGAACATTTAACATTCCACATTGCTCCGTTCCAAAGTGGCTATCAAGCACTACTTGGACGTGAAGCTTTCACTCGATTTAATGCAATACCGCACTACGCTTCCCTTATGCTTAAGATGCCCGGTCCACGTGGCATCATTACAGTAAATGGAAATATTAAGCGATCCCTGCGCGGAGAAGAGAGTGCGACTGCCTTGGCAGCCGCACACTAAAAAGGGCCTCACCAGCTAAAGCATTTGATAGGTCTTCAAGACCACGGACACGGTTAGACGAGTCCGGCGCAGCCATATGTAACTCACGCAGGTTTGATAAGCCACACCCCTATTACAAATACAAGGGGCTCAACGCGCGCAGACAAGTGGAAATTTTTACTCATCTTGAATTATACATGGTTTCTTCAAACCTACCTTTTTGCACGACAACTTTTCACCTAAGTTTCTCGCTTTTACAGATGACCATTGTGCTACACCCGTCCAGGATACGGCACAACGGAGACACAGGCGCAGACGTGCAGCAGGGACCCACCCCAAGGATTCTTTTTAGATTAAGACCCTGTGTCAACCTTTTTTACTATCTCTTGTTGATACACATCCCTCGGATTCTCAGTACAATTGAGAAAGATGCTGGCGTCTTGGCATGTGGCCATGTCAGAATAATGCACGTACCTGGACACCAGGGGCTTCTTACAAAGGGCACTATTTAGGCCCGGTTTATACCATAAAGACCGAATACCTTAGGGAGTGTTCGGTGTCGCGAGTTTGGCCTTATATGCATCAGCTCCGAATCATGTCTTTGGTCAAATGTTGGGTTTGCCCGGCTCCTATGTTTTGGTACCTTACGTTCCGCTCTATCGGCTAAGGTAGCACTAGGAGAACTACTGCGATTGTGCCCCGGGTCATCCGGACGAGCACCTCAGTAGAGAAAGCCGAAAACTGACTGTCATGATATAGCATGAGACTGGTCAACCACTCGATGACCTATCGGAATGTTAGAATTCCTCCGCCTTAGCGAAGGGCCATTTCCCGGCCAGGCATGTACGCACCCCGAATTCAGGAGAGTGCGGAGCCACCAGGGGCTATATAGTAGCCCCACCGTCAAACTCCTATGGCTAAGTGAAAGTGTTAAAGCATTATAGTCCGGTTGCCTCGTTCGCTGCGCTATCACCTCCTTAATAGGACCAAGACGTTGGGTTAAGTGTGAACACGCGTCTTCTGCGAACACCTCTGCATTATATGCGTGGGGGCTGAAGCCGACGACTGCAATCTTTCAGGTTATACACATGTATACATAAACGGCCGCACAGGAGGCATCATATTACTTTCAGGCAAAAGTATAAACACGGCCTTAATAAATTTCATAAAAACATTGTGTTTACAATGGAAATACATGTCACTCAAACATAATATTTTTCGAGCACTGGGCCTCTATCAAATGAGCACCCTCGAGAACCTCTTCGAAATAGTGCTCGGCAGCCACTCGGCCTATGGCCGAACCCTGCGCCACAACAGTGGTAGCATCCATCTCCGCCCAGTATGCTTTAACACGGGCAAGGGCCATCCGCGAGCCTTTTATGCACGCCGACCTCTTCATCGCATTGATGCGCGGCACCGCACCAAGGAACTGCTACACTAAGCTGAAATAGCTGTTCGGTTTCGGCTTTTCTGGCCACAGATGATCCACGACAGACCTCATGGCGAGTCCGGACAACCTATTCAGTTCGGCCCATTCGGCTAGCTGATCAGTCAATGGAAGTGGACGCTCTGGAACGTTGAATTGCGACCAGAACAGCTTGTCCACTTCATGATCTGTTTGACCTTGGAAGTATTTGGCCGCATCGGCAGCGCTAACCGCCAAGTCCATATATGCATCTGCCGAACTCCACAGCCGATCCAGAGGGGCATACCATGGATCTCTGAACTTTATCCATAGCATGAACGGCTTCCCAGCCGCAATATCCCCGGCTTCACGCAGCTCCTCCTTCTTCGCTCTCATAGCAGAGCAGGTGTCTTTGTTCGCCATCGTGGCCTTCTCAAGGTCTGCTGCCTTCAATCGGTTCTCTTTTTCAAGGACCTAGCAACGGTCGGCAGTGTCTTTTAATTCTACGGCCATCTTGGCCATCTTCTCTTTGCTCTCGCAATGCGCGGCCTTCTCGGCTTTCAACTCTTCGGCCGCCTTCAAAGCAGCCGCATTACTAATCCTTGCTTGTTCTTTGGCTCGGGCAAGTTCCGCCCGCAAGGTTTCCACGGTGGCAGCTCCATCTGCAGTCACAACATATTAAAGATACTGGCATCATGCTGCTCTTACTATGTGGCATTCACCAGAAAATAACACTTACCCTGTGCCTCGTCAAGGCTCTTGTTAACAAGCTCGATGTCGGCATCCGCCGCATCCAGTTGCCGCTTCAGTTCGGCAAATTCTTGAGTCCGGCTAACCATCGGAGCTCCCACTACCTACACATTAAAGCGGTATGGTTATTGCCTGGGACTATGATCCTCTATTTGCCGCCATTCTCGGCGACAACCAGAGTCTCAGGGGCTACTACCTACACAGGGCACACCTAAAAATGTGCGGTACCATCACAAATATACATCATTTTACGTACCTCAAAGCCCGTCAGTAGACTCATAAAGGCATCATGCAACCCGCTTTCGGCGGATGAGATCCTTTCCATCACCGTACCCATCAATGTACGGTGTTCTTCTGAGATGGCCGCTCACTCCAACAGCTCTCTCAGTACGTCCGACCACATACCAGACGGTGTCGGACTCTTCTGTTTGCTCTCTTTGAGAGCCGGACGCTGAGGACTTCGGGTGACTATAGGATTATCTTCTGGCCTCACCGGATCAGGAGAGGCCCTCCGTGACGACACTTCAAGGTCGCCCACTTCTTGAGCGGAGGAGTTCGGGGGAGGCGTTTCGCTCTCCATCATCTCCGGAAGAAGATCCCCCGAAGATGAGCTCTGCTGAGAAGGGCTAAGATCCGAACTGCAATAAATACTTCGGTTATTTTCCTCAGAGGCAAGGTAGTATATCTCCACTATTAAAGTACTTTCTGATTACTTATAGCTCGTTGGAGGGCTGATCCCCGCGCGGACTTTGTGCGACAAGAGCACCCTCCAAGGCAGGACCCTCTGGCGGAGACTTCTTCTCCCGCTTGGAAACCTTGGTTTCCGGATCTTTAGAGGTAGTCCTCTTCCTTCCCCGGGGTGAGAGAATGTCCGATTCCTCCCCTCGTTTATCCTCCCTCACGGAGGCGCTCGTTCCCTCGGACAGAATGGGTAGCGATGGAGGTCCGCTTTCGCCCTCATTATTCCCCCCCTTTGTCTTCCTTTGAGGGCCCCGGGCAAGGTGCTAGCTCGAGCATCTTTTCCAGTACCGGATTTTCCAAACCCTCAGGAAGGGGGGCCGAACACCGAATCATCTTCGCCTTTGTTATCCAGTCCTGGTCAAAGAGCGATTTCTTAGAATGACGTCGTGGTAAACAAAAGACGGTGTGTTCGGCTGAAGCATTATTTACTTGGTCGGCGGTACGGTTGCTGCTCACGCCCATGTCCTCGGTGGTATCCGGACACTCTATTTGGGGTCCGAAAAATGATTTGTACATCTCCTCGTGCGTCAGGCCGAGGAAATTCTGAATAGTACGGGGCCCTTCTGGGTTGAGCTCCCATGTGCGGAGGGGCCGGCGTTTGCAAGGCTGGACTCGACGAACCAGCATGACTTGCGCCACCATAATCAAACTGAAATCTCCTTCGAAGAGATTTTGGATGCGGCTTTGCAGTACAGGCACATCCTTGGCAGGACCCCAGCTCAGCCCTCTGCTAATCCATGACATCAGTTGTGGTGGAGGGCCTGAGCGGAAAGTAGGGGCAGCCACCCACTTGGCACTTCTGGGAGCTGTGATATAAAACCACCCCTGTTGCCATAATCCGGACACCTCTGGAAAGGAACCCTTGGGCCACGGAGCTCCTGCTATCTTGCTTATTAATGTGCCTCCGCACGCTGCATACTGCCCCTCGACCATCTTCGGCTTCACGTCAAAGGTCTTGAGCCATAGGCCTAAGTGAGGGGTAATGTGGAGGAAGGCCTCACACACGACAATGAATGTCGAGATGTGGAGAAAGGAGTCCGGGGCTAGATCGTAAATCTAGCCCGTAATAAAACATCAACCCCTAACGAAGGGATCTAGAGTGAGGCCTAGTCCTCGGAGGAAGTGGGAGATGAACACGATGTCTTCGTTGGGTTCAGGAGTAGAGACGACCTGCCCTCGGGCAGGCAGCCGATGCGAAACCTCGGCGGTCAGGTATCTGGCCTCCCTCAACTTCTTGATGTCTTCTTCCGTAACGGAGGAGGGCATCCACCGGCCTTGAAGGCTAGATCCGGACATGATTGAACATCTAGAGCACCTGACCTGGGCTTTGGGTGTTAGAACTCAAGGCGGGGAAGGATTCGATTGAGCACGGGAGGGGAAAAAGTAAAAGCCTTGTCCCTTTATAAAGAGGGTGAATACCAAGCGTCCTCTCCATAGCCGTTTGGGACTTGCCTATAATCTAGGAGTCCTAAACACGGTTGGGTTACCCACGCCCGTATTGATGAGAATCTCGTAATAAGGGGACACGATCTTTGCTTTGACAAGACGTGTCGAAAAACTGCCTCGCATTATGTGCGGGGCTACTTAAAGGAAACGGTTCGAATAATCACCGGGCCATGGCATAATGTCGTGTTGCCAAAACAAGTCAGCAAATTAGATTTGTGAAAATATTATTCTCTCTACGGTGGTATGTGGAACTTATTTTGCAGGGTCGGACACTGTCCTTATATTCAAATTCTTCTGTGATGTATTCGGAGAAGGAACTCGCCTTGCAATGCCGAAGACAATACTGCGCGCCGGACTCATCGTCATTAAAGCCTGGTTCAGGGGCTACTGAGGGAGTCCTGGATTAGGGGGTCTCCGGATAGCCGGATTATATCCTTTGGCCCGACTATTGGACTATGAAGATACAAGATTGAAGACTTCGTCTCGTGTCTGGATGGGACTCTACTTGGCGTGGAAGGCAAGCTAGGCAATGCGGATATGTGTATCTCCTCCTTTGTTTTGTGTAACCCTAACCCTCTCCAGTGTCTATATAAACTGGAGGGTTTTAGTCCGTAGAACAACTACAACATACAATCATACCATAGGCTAGCTTCTAGGGTTTAGCCTCTCCGATCTCGTGGTAGATCTACTCTTGTACTACCCATATCATCAATATTAATCAAGCAGGACGTAGGGTTTTACCTCCATCAAGAGGGCCCGAACCTGGGTAAAACATTGTGTCCCCTGCCTCCTGTTACCATCCGCCTTAGACGCACAGTTCGGGACCCCCTACCCGAGATCCGCCGGTTTTGACACCGACAATGGTGCTCGTCTTGCGGTTGAGTTTGGGCCGGCTATCACCGTTGCTGAAGCGGCTCCGGTGCTATGGTTGCGGCGCCTGTCGACATACAAGAAAGCTCATCTGTGGTAAGTGAACAGTTGCATGATAAAGAGAAAAACCGAAGGAGTACAAATCGAAATAACCTGATGAGGCTGCGGCGTTGGTAAAGCAGGGCCGGTGGAGTTGAATATGGCGTCCGTGGAGCGGGTCCGGTGAAGTGGACGAAGGCTTTGGCGGGTGCGTTGTACAATGCTTTCGGTGAGGCGGATCTGTTGCGGTGGACGAGGGCTTGTATGAAGGGCCAGCGAAGGGGCGGACAAGGGATTCAGTGAAGGGCCTACGCTGTGGTGGACGAGGGCGCCGGTTAAGCAGATCCGGTGCGGTGGACCATGATGGCGGTCAAGGAGATCTGGAGCAGTGGACAAGCTAGTCGCTGAAGTGGCTCCAGTGAAGTGGTGAGTTGGCAGTTGGGGGTTCCAAGGTGCGGAAGGTAGATCCGGCGGGTGTGAGGTCCACTGCTGCGCGGAGGACTAGATTCGGCGGCTTGCCGTGGTTGGGGGGTCGGGGAGGGGAAGGGGAGGGGCTCTGGGGAAGAATGTTGGGGGCAAAGAGGGGAAAACAATGGAGTTACCAAAGCAGCCCTTTTCCGTTCATGTGGCAGGGGTAAAACAGGAATATCGCAGGGCTAAACTTTCGGGCGCGTGATATTTTGATGTGAGCGGGAAGTTTGAAAGCTTTTGGCGCCTAAAATTATAAGTATTCTGCTCTCGTACGGCCGACTATGATATCATGGCCGACAATTTGTTTGTTTTACACGCAAAAAAATGTGCAAGTTTTGAAAATCAATGTCTCCAACTCGAAACTTAGATTGTCCATTCAATTCAAATATGGATCATTGAGCTACTACAAGCAAATACCATCATACGGTCCAATTCAAATGAAATTCCAAATGTGTTTATCCTAAATATGATGACAAAAGCAAAATGTGTATGTGTATGAATAAAGTGGATGATTATAAAGTTTGAACATGCCCGTATGTGTATATCTCTAGGTTTGATATATGAATTTGAAATCACGAAATCCTGGCTTAAAAAATGTACCTCCGTTCAAATGAATTACAAAAGCTAATGATGGAGTCAAATTCCAAAATTCCAATCTTAGGTTTGTAATTCTGGTACATCAAGGTATATCACGCATGTTCAAAAGTATCGTTATCTCATAGTACAAACTGTGAAACAAATTGATCAACCATGAGTGCACAATATCTCAATTACGCTAAAAGTCCCTCAAATATAGACACCTCACTCTTTATCTGAAGTCAACCCCCCCCCCACCACCACCACACACACACAGAAGTCGTTCTCTCCCCCAAACACCAACACACGAGCACATTAACACCCCTCTCTCTTGTAAAGTCCGGACCCCAACATAGGTCTCTATCACATTGTCTCTCGGGCATGCACACATCTCTTCCCTCACTCTCTAGGTCTCCCGCTATCTCTCTTACCCAAGCACACACACTTTGTAGAGTGTATATTTCCCATACACACAAAACGTCGCCCCAAACGTCTATCTCCCTAGTTATGTGGTTCTCGCGCACTCACCTCACACACCACCCCCACTGCAAACAAGCACACTTTGTCTCCTTGTGCACCACTCTCCTCTTTCTATCTCTCCCACATGCGGACCCGCCCCAGCTCCTTCCATGTATACATATATGTCGTGACTCTTTGCATAGCTCCCTAATGTATAATCGTTCTCGATTTCGCACATTGTTCTCTACACCATCTATTCTAGCTCTCTCATGAAGTCCCTATCACACACACGATGACTCGCTTCCCTTGCGTCTCCGTTCATAGGCCAATTTCGGACAACATCAACATTGTCTCCCTATCTATACGCCATTTATGGACACAAACGATCCCTCTCGCCCCCTCTCTTCCTCTCTCTCTCTCTATCGCTAGCTCTCTCTTTCTCTCGCTCTCACACCCCTCTCCCACACACACACTCGATGTCTCTTCCAAATAGTCTGCTCCCCCCGCCCGCACCCGTGCTATCTCGCTACTACACATGCCACACCATTCCACCTTCCCTTATACTAGGTTTACATCATCAGTGGTCTCTCTACTCCACATACACTCTCTCCCTCTCACACACAAACGCGTGCACAAACACACACAGACACGCACAAACACCCATTTACCTGGATCCTCATCTCTCCTCATGTCTGCATGTGTATCTCACACACTCACTCTCTAATTATGTATATGTGTCTCCACGTTACACAACACAAAGCCCAATGTACATGTCTCTCTCTATCTTCCACACACATAGACACAAAAAATCTGTTATCATTGCCTCAGTCTAACATATCACACACGCACACACACTCTCTCTCTCTCTCTCGCAAACACGCTCAACAAGGGTTTCCCCGTGAATAACTTACCGTCTATTCATGAACAGTCGTGGCAGTACGGCGAACACGAGACGTGAAAAAGAATAAATCTACATGTGCTTAGACCACCTAGTATGACTACTAGGACTAGAGCAAGCCAAAAAGGGTGCCGCCGTCACCCCCTCCTTGTCGGAGACGGGAAAATCTTCGTTTTACACAGTCGATAAGTCATTGTGCTAAGGCCCCACATGCCGAGGCGTTGAATAGAATGTAGATGCTAGTTCACGGAAGCAAGTATCGATAATACGTTTGTATCTCCATACTTATATTTCTTCTCTTATAAAAAACGGAGTTGGTGATGATGGTACGTGTGCCATCTTACAATATAGACCGTCCAATCTATATCTGACGGATGGAAATTAAACTAAAAGATACCCGCACCCCTCTCCACATTTGCAGACAAGGACTTCCCTCATTCATCCTTATCTCCAACAAACCTCATTGTTGAGCAATTAAGAAAGGAAGCCTCTGGAACAAACTGGCCTGGTGGCCGCTGCCGACGTCGTCAATCCCCATGCCTCCACTCAGTTCGACCACCAACCACCACCACACCCCACTCCTCTTCACCTTATCTCATATTTCTCGAGATATCATTAGTTTTTACACATGGGATTACTCCCGCAAGGGTCAATCACAACAAGTGTTTTATAAAAAATTCATCTTGATGTTCCGTGCAATGCACGGATCTTGCTAGTACTCCTACACAAGACTAAGTTGGTGATGCTGGTGTGTCTGCCATCCGTCGTTTCTGACCATTAGATCTACATCTAACGATTGTGAGGTAAGTTGTTGCCTTTTCTCACCAACATCCCACTTGTCTACCAATTTGCAGAAAAAACCCACAATTAGTATCTTAAAACCAACCACATCCCTCCCTGACCTCACCAAAACAGCCCAAGGAATATATTCTAATTGAAACATAATATATCTCTAGTGACATATGTATATCAAAATTAGAGTGTTTTGTACCAAGTTTGTGAATAAGTATTATTCTAATTATGATTCATTGCAACGGACATGAACATTGCTAGTATTTCCAACCATGCATTTCTTTTCCTAGTATTCCATAGTTTCGAGTTTTCCATCAAGATATTAGTCACTCATGGTTGATATTTACTTTCAATCATGTACACATATGCACTATGTAACTAGCCTTGCTTATTGGCTTCCAAAGCTTAACTTTCACTCCTACTTACAATATGTAGAGTATTTAACAAAAAACCACCACTTTCAACCAGCCCTAGGAGGAATCTATTGTACAAAAAATAGCAAAAACATACCCAAAATTTCTTAATACACGCCAAAAACTACCTAGTACTCCTACCGATTAGGTTCGTTTAAACCCATTTATGACAGGGTTGGCCCACATGTCCGTGCTGACGAGGCAGCTTAAACCAATACATTTTGGTTGACCGTTGACACGAGGGACCCACATCTGACCTTCTATCCTGTTATTCCCCCTCAAATCATTATTTTCATGAACATTACTTCAAACAGTACTGATGCGTGTTCGTCGGTGGCGCCGGTGATGAGCGAGTTGGCCGCCGCTCCGTCGGATGGGCCAGACGCCGCACTGGCCTCCGCACGGGTTGGCAGGCTGGCCCGAGCGTGACTCACGAGCGAGCAAGCCGCCGCGCTGGCCTTCGCTCGAGCCAGATGGCTGGCCTTAGTGCGGCGCGCGCGAGCAAGCCACCGCGCTACCTTGCCAATCTAGCTAGCAAACCTTGTAGACAAGCAGCTGGACGGAGCTATCTTGGCTAGCTAGCGGCCGCGAGCGCTGGACGGAGCTGGCATCCGGGCTGCCGCAACATGGGCTCCGCACCGCCGGCGGTTTTGACCTCGCCTTCTGCCGATGGCGGTAGCTGCCTCCCATGGCCGAGGATGACTAGGTGGACGGGCCGGAGGTAGGAGGTCACTCGAGGATTTTTGTTGGTAAGAGCATGTACAATGGTTGATAAGGTAGTCTTATCTTAAGTCTGCCACGTATGCAAGTGGTAGTAGTTTCTTGGCATTTTAGTGGTTTCTTGCATTATTAGAGCAAGTACAATAGAGCTGAGTCAGCGGGCTATAAGAAATAAACTACTACTACATGTTGGCTATAAGATGGGCTGTAGATGACATGGCACTGGCTTATAGCCAGCAGCTGGCTATACTATTAACCATGCTCTTAGGGGTTTCTTGTAAGGAACAATGTACATACTACTAGCGACAAAAGGCGATTCTAGGTTGCGTGGTACTCCAACGAGTACTACTAGTGGTCGCGGGAGTGTATACCTCGTTTTGTGGGTTCGATCCCGGTCGAACGCACGGCTGCCTTTTTAAAAAAAATAGTACTACTACACTTCGCTGCGAGCCAATATTTTACATGGGTAGTTTGAGTTTTGAAATCAAACGGACGTGCGGCCCCACAATCTGGGTGCACTGGACAGCCTAGCCACGTGAACGGGTTTTCCTTCCTAGCATCCCGTGGCTCGCATGCTCGCCCTAGCCGCACCTCGCTTGCAGCTTCCAGCTAGTAGCATATTTAAACTAGCGCCTCCCAATTAAGCCCGAGGAGCCGGAAAAGCCTGGCGGGGCATTGGAAACTATGCAATATGGCTCTGTACGTAAAGTGCTCTACTACTACTCTATAGCTTGTGGCGTTGCATGCATGGACTTCACTCCATTATCGGCTCTACTATAAAATAAATTCCTCTTGCCGTGCTTTTTTAAACGGAGGCAAAATCTTTGCTTCATCTCATTCATAAAGAAGGAACTACTAACAAAGTTCGACGAGATCCATTACACCTCCACAAATGGAAGCGAAAAGCCTAGTCTCATTGTATCAAATAACTCAAATGTTCTGCCCCCACAGTAACCGTCGCTGATAAACAGGCTGCTAGTGTGTGCGTGAGAGGAGCGGCTGAGTAGGCCAGCTACGTGAGAGGAACGGCTGAATAGAGCACCGAGAGTACCCACTAGGCCACTACGCAGGTGTACTTCTCCTGCATTGATAGTACAGCGATGGTTCTAGAGAACAGTAGTACCCTCCACTTCCAACTATAGCTCCTTGGCCCTGAGATTCAAGAGTTCAAAACTGGTGCACTATACAAGACTAGACTAGAAGTACAGTACATCGCACTACTAGTTGAGAAAAGTAGTACTAGTACTGCTATAGTACGAGTATGTACTCCTCCGTCACATAATGTACGACGTTTTTTGACACTAGTTGGTGTGTACAAAAAATGGCAAAAACATACCCAAGATTTCTTAATCCACGCCAAAAACTACTACCTAGTGCCAAAAATTTCTTACTGGTGCTATTATTTACAGTATAATGCAATCCCATAACGTTCCATAATGCTAGTACTAGTACTCCATGGTACCAAAAACTACTACCTAGTGCCAAAAATTTCTTACTAGTGCTATTATTTAGAGTAGTAAATAATAGCCTCACCCCTTCGCTGAGGAATGATCTACAGTTGGAAGGGACGAGGCCCTGCGGTTACTATGCTCTTATCTCCTCCTCGCCGGTTCCCCTTCCCCCGAAGAGAAGGCAGTTCGTCGCTGCTCCCATGGATTCGCCAGGCGGTTCTCCTCCTCATCGGGGCTGGGAGACCTTGGAAGATGATTCTCTGGGAGAAATCGCACGCCGCTCCGACGTCCTCACCGCCGCAAGACTCGGTGCTTCCTGCACCAACTTTTTCAAGATGCTGCTTAAACAGGCTTGGGAAAAGGCCATGCTTGTTGGTCTTCCATGCGTCCTCGAGGAGAAGGTTCTTCTATGGGACAATTCTTCGAACAGTCCACCGCTCCCTGGCCATGGTTGCACGTTGACTCCGCTAGAGTTGACGACGTTGAGAGGTAGTCGGATTTTGTCCGATGAGCAGGTCAGTAATGGAGTTTGATCATGTAGTACTTATTTATTCCATTTCCATCCCGTAATTTCTCTGATGCCCACCGTCTTATATATAGGTCTGGGTCGGTGCCAACGAAGATTGGCTTGCATACCTCCGGCCGGATACCACCATGATTTTGCACAACATCCACAGCAGTGCGGCCGTTCCGGTAGACCCCTTCTCCACCATTGGGGTCGGCCTTCCGGACTGGCTGGGCAAGAATACGTATGATGATGCCTACATGAGATTGAAGAATATAGCAATTGCGGACCCGCCGACAAAGCGATGCGGCTACGACGATTACTATCTCATCGCGGTGTTCGTCATAAGGATTGCCATCAATGCAGGAGGCAGTAAAGGCAGAGGCTGGCGCATGTTGGCGGTGGCAGATTTGTACCCCTACACGTTCGAAGACGACGTGCGCCATCTAGGCCGCATCTTCACGGTGACAAGCCAGGGGACTTGTTTCATCTGGTTGACATCCTATGGTACGGGAGATTACAAACGGAATGCACAAACCATCATTTGCATCCCTAACGGTACTCCATTATTTTGCAGGGACCAGTCATCCCCCGATCAGAATAAGATCGCCGATCCTGGATGTGCATTTGCATCCGCGATTCGGTCTAACCTAGAACCTTGTAGCTGACTTTGGCATATTGGGATCAACTATCTTACCAGTCGTTACCCATGGTACCACTGATGTGCAACATGGTCACATAATCTACCACAATCGGACTGTCACCATCTACCCAGGTATTCCATTTTTTAACCCTCTCGCCTTCTCTTTCATTGTTGTACTAGTAGTATACTTTGTAGTACTAGTAGGAGTACTTTTTACCTTGGAGGACGCGTATAGCTAGCTAGGCCCTTGAAGACTTGAACCCACTAGCTGCCACCATTTTTGTTTTTCCATGTCTTACTATCTCATCCATGTAGCCAAGAGTGGCTATATATAATAAGCTGGTTATTTTACTTCCTCTATACCGGAGTAGTACTATTTGCTGCACAGTACTACTGACCGCCACATTTGAGCACAACATTATTATGCATGGACCTTGACTATGTACGTCACCATGTGTCCAGATCTGGGATGCCGCGTGTACCAGATGAACGGCGCCGAGTTCGACCCCCGTGATGCTACGTGGGTGCCGAGGAACACTCTTGGAGAGTACTCGCTTTTCATCAGGGACAGCTATTGTGAAGCGGATGCCACCTTCCATGCACGACACAGAAGGCCTGCCATTCATGAAGCATGGTTGTGTCTT
This sequence comes from Triticum urartu, assembly GCF_003073215.2. NCBI lineage: Eukaryota > Viridiplantae > Streptophyta > Magnoliopsida > Poales > Poaceae > Triticum > Triticum urartu. Next base: position 484,355,904 of record NC_053025.1, read on the forward strand.
CAGTGCGCACCGCCGGATGAACGACATGCTGGGACACGCTATCCCTGATTTATGTCGCTTTAGCTTGGATGAGTCTCCATCGTGTGGAACCGGACTAGAAAGCTGCGACAATGATTCCCGTTGCCCACCGCTATGGATCGTGCCATCCATGAAGAACACCTGGGATTGGAACCTGGAGGAGGACATGTAGCCCATTTATAACATGTAAGTGGAGTACGGTAATTGTGAATAGTAGCGCTGTGAATATATGTAGACTAGTCGTGCACAAATTTATCACATGAGTTGGAGATGAACTTGTGTGGCATACTGGCATTTGTCCTTTAGAATTTATTACTAGTAAATGTGTTATGTGTACGTGCAACTTGTGTGGTTGTTGCACGGGCTCCAACACGCTCTTTGAGAAAAAAAAGGTGGCACAGCTTTGGATATACATGACGTGGCGGCATCATACAGTAGCATCGTTCGCTATAGTTGTACTAGTACACTCCTACTAGGACGACAACTCCTATAAAACCTTGCGCTTGGCTCTTTGCCTCTTCGGGAGGTTCAACAGTTCGTACTTGTCGGGGATATACCCCGCGGCGTAAACCGGCCGGAAGTATAACCCGGCCGGACTAGGCGTTTCATTGGTAAACCGCCAGAGGATTGGCGGTTTACATGATTGGCGGTATAAACTGGCCGGAAGTTAACCCGGCCGGACTTGGCGGATTATCTGAAGACCCCGATGACACTTGGCGAGTTACTGGCGACCCGCCTTGACCTGGCGGTTTACAAGCAATCCACCTGGTCATTATGACTCACTGGTGATCCGGCGTGCGGGACAGACAGATGACAAGGCCCAAGACCCAGAAGGTCGGTTCACGTTTAATGGTGGGCCGGTTTAAGAGGAAAGACAGGAGGAATATTATCTTACAAGGAGTTAAGACCTGGACTTGTATCCGGTTTGTATTAGAGATAGACTAGTCCTAATCCTAATAGGACTCCACATGTAAACCGCCCCTTCAACATATATAAGGAGGGGCAGGGCTCCCCAAAAGAGGAGAAGATTCACAAGTTCCACAGGTTGGACAAATTAGGTTTAGACAATAGCTCTCGAGATAGAGCACTCTTGTAACTGTGATCATGATCATCAATGTCAATGAAGCAGGATGTAGGCTTTTACCTCCACCGTGAGGGGCCGAACCTGGGTAAAACATCGTGTCTCTCGTCCCGCTCAACCCCTCTCAAGCTACCACATAGATGTGTTGGCCTCGCGACTAAGTCCTGACACTAAGGACATCTGCCATGACAATTCCACGACAGTTGGCGCCCACCGTGGGGCCTCGCACGGTGGTGTTGAGCTCTTGAAGGGAGCTTTTCAGGAATCGAGAAATTCGCAATTTCTGGACGAAGAAAAACCAGTTAGAAGGATCTACATCGACTACAGGTTCATCAGACAAGATTGAAGAAGAAGAAAAAAGTTGCCTTTCCAAGTTCGTCGCTCGAGATGAAAAAAGTATGCGGCGAAACAAAGTTCTGTTCGGATCTGTTGTTGCTAATACTGCCAAGCGTCGACCAAAACCGATAGAAGTTTTACTGCAGCCGATATACGCCGTGTGGTACCAATCTTTATCCAGCACGTGCCAAACACATGCACGGCTACCACAATGAAGAGTAACCACTAGAGATATTCCAAACAGCCGTTGGCGTTGTTAAAAAAACAGGTGGTCATGTCCTGAGGATGTGATCGTAGACTAGTCAACCACCCACGAGATCGAGTCACCCAACCTCGTCACTCCTTCCTCGCTAGAGCCGCCTCGCCTCCAAGAGCCGCCCATGCCGGAGTGGTTTCGCCGCCAAGTCGCCGCCTCGGACTCACCTCCACTTGACCGAACCGCCCTTGCACCTCGCCACTACACCACCGCCCGTGCCCGCTGCTCGTCTCGAAGCCGGCCCTGCCTCTGCTTGCGAGCCGTATCCAACCCGGAAGATGCGGGGATGGATTTAGCCTCGCCTCCTCGATCACGACCTGGAAACGGAGCCAGCCGCGACCAGGAGTCCTCCATGTTGGGACTCCCCCTGAGTGCCCCTGTCTCTGCTGAGTCGTCTGCGCCTGCTGCGTGCGACCCGCTTTAAGCCGTCGGCCTATCGTCCCCTTCACTGGTGTTACCTCCGAGCCGCCATCGTGAACCGCGCCTTTGCTTTAAGTCACCGGCATGTTGAGCCGCCGCTTCATGCCTGTCCGAGCTGCTGCGGGTTTGCTTCGGCCGCCACTGTAAACCGCCAAGTGCCGGGCTCCGCCTCCATGGCTTTGTCGGCCTCAACCTGCTGGACTCCGTTCCCGCCTCGAGCCGCCTGGATCCACCGCCGGAGCGGAGCCGAGCTGCCCATATGGGCTGCCCGCGCGCTTCGCGCCTCTTCCTCGACCGCCACCAGCCTCCGCCGACGCGCCCCCGCTGTGGCCGGCCTCGCCTTCCGCTGTGGTCGCCATCACCGGCGTGGCCTGGAGTCGTTGTCTTCGGTCAAACCGCCGGCGCCTCATTCCAGCCGGTTCAAGTTACTACAAGGCGAGTCACCTTTATGGCGTTGAACCGGCCAGGGCTCCACCAATGCCTCCGGGAGTGGATCAAGATCGACTATGGCAGACGTGCATCACCCATTGCTGCTGCACCGAGTACTCACTGTAATGAGAACCGCCGGTCGCGTCCCCAACTTTGCTCCGTCCGCGGCCTGCGTTTAAACAGCCGGCTGCTGCCGTTACTTCTGCGGGGTAACAGGGGGTACGTGCAGACAAAAAAACATGCTACTATTCGCTGGTGGCACGGCCAATTAAATTTCCAGGTGCTATCTTTTCCATCTATTTCTTTTTTGTACATATTGTTTTTCCGAGAACGATTACTCTGGCCTATATCTTTCTATACAGGACAAGTGCTCACTATAAAAGTGATACCCTACTACAGACGACGTGCGTTGGCTGTTCTACGCCGGCATCTGTGCATATCACACTGGTGAACCGGAACACAAACCACCACCCCCGCAGTCCGGACTACATCAGCAATGCCGCGGTCGACTTTTTTTATCCGTACGGGCGTATAACCCCACGATGGGTATCAACTGGCCTGATATATCAGGTGAAATCCATCCAATATATTTTTATATTATATATTGCTTTCTTTGAAAAAGCAATTACTCTGGCTTGCAAAAGTTATCTAATGCAGGACCCTAAACTGCCATATTGGTGCAAATTTAAAGGCCGTCAGGAAATTTCCGGCTCAAAAAGAAGGTTTCCGGTTTAAAATCCGGTTCAAGGGAAAGCTATCTCCCACAAAACTTTGAAGCTCTCAATATCCGGTTCAAGAAGAATTTATCTCTTGCAAAAATTAAAATTGCCAAAGAGGACCTGCTGCCATGATGCGCGGTTCAAACATGGGTATCCCGCCTTACTGGCCTGACATATTATTGATCACATGGGGGCTTCTGCTTCATAAAGCGGGGTCTATGTTCTTTTACATCATGTGTGGTTACACGGAGTTGTTCTAAAGCGGCCTCCGGTTTACCCCTTGAGTTTGCTTTTTAAAAGCATCGTGTTATATCACTTGAAGGATTGGTCGTGTCCGAACCAATACCATACCTCTTGATAGGCGAGAGCCACCATATCACTTGGGGACTTGGTCATGTCTGAACCAGTCATGCCTCTTGATCGGCCTAAGGCCACAGAATCACTTGGGGGCTTGGTCGGACCCGAACCATGACCATGCCATTTGGTCGGCATAAATGCCACAGTTTCATTTGGGGACCTGGCTGACTAGAACCATAGTTACACCTAATGGGAGCTTGGTCGTGTTTGGCCATGGTAACGCCATTTGATCAGCTCAAATAAACCTTTTTTTGCAAATGGTTTTGTCATTGCATTTGTTTCACACTTTTCTTTAAAGGGGGGTTTTTGCTTTTATTGCGGGTTTTTTTAAACCGACAAAGTTTTCAACCAATCAATTGACGGAACACAGTTCACGTCAATCCGGAGACTATTTGCCCGGTTTGATCCTTGTTGTTAACATCCTCTTATGGAGTAACACGGTGTTTATCACAACCTGGCACGGTTTTATCATAAACTGGCACAATATGGAAGGAGTTATCAGTACTCGAGATTTGGGTTATCACCCTTACTACAAAAAGTTGGTAAAACAAACAAAGTGATTCAATGTCACAGGTATGATATATTTCATATTTGATTATTCTTTAGTGCAGCCTTGGTTATAAACCCGGGTTATATGTTAGGGCATTATGACCCGTCCGGCGGTAAACCGCCAAGACACTTTAAATTTGTTGTATGCAGAAACAGGTTTGTTAAACCGGCCTGGTTTTGGACAATAAGTTGCTAGTATATATTTGGATTGCGCCATTGGAATCATGCGCTTATAAATCATTGGGTTATATTATTCAAATAGCCAAACTTGGCTGAAATTTCATTATGAAATTGAATGAATAAGGTTTTCATACCGGATTATATTATCTTGAATAGCCAACATGGCTGGATTTTTATTATTAAGGTTTTCAAGGTCGCTATAGCGCAATGTCTGCTATTTTATCAAAGGATATGATTTATTCTACAATGGAAGGAATAGTCCCGAGTCGCTGCAGGCTTACAACCCGGCACTTGGGGGCTACATTATTCAAATCGAGATTACATGCAAGTCTCATGTCGCTGCAAGCATGCATCATGACACTTGGGGGCTAATGCCAAGTCATTTTTAGTCTTATTGAAGACCCGACTCATCATATTATAATGAGCCGGCCCTTGGGGGCTACCAATTGCTCCTGTCAACAATTCAAGGTACACAAGTTTTTATCCATTATATTGAAGGGTCCACTCCTCATTTGGTAAAGCACAAAGCTCTTAACCTTGTGGACGTGGGTTCAAGCCCCATGATGGGAGTTACATCATATGATGTTATTTTCAATGAAGTATTTACAAAGTCCCTGCTCATTATTGCATAATGACCCGGCCCTTGGGGGCTACACATCACTGCTAAAGTCTACATGATTATATTTACAAAGTCCCTGCTCATTATTGCATAATGACCCGGCCCTTGGGGGCTACACTGATTGAAGTTTTTATAAACAATTACAAGTCCCAGGTTGCTGCAAGCATGACAACCCGGCACTTGCGGGCTACATATATGGAGTATTCAGTTTATATGATTGAGATGAACAAACCGGATTTCTTCAAGGTTGAAACACTTATTGGAGCAAGTCTTAAGTTATCACTATGTTCTCCTCTTAAGACTTGGGGGCTACAGGTATTATGCATATAAAGGAGGAACATCTTCATTTTATCAGTTTTGAGCAAATCAGGAAGATCAATTACATGACCCGGTGTTGACAACAATTATGACCTGGTGCCATCAATATTTATAAACCGACCATTTTGGTAATATTAAACCGGCAAGTTTTACATCTTCAAACCGGCTGAATATCAGATAAGTATTTTCAGACCCATATTTCTTAAACCGGCGCTTTGGGAGCTGAGTCAAAGGAGTTATTCTTCACAATATTTCTCGGTGACAAACCAATATCAGCAAACTGATTATGAAGCTGGTCTGTTGACCCGGATTTCCCAGAAGGAGGAAATGACAAGGACTTAAGAATGATCAGGTACCGGTTTACAAAAATTCTTAACCCGGAGCATAACCTGTCAAATTTGTTCTTGTGTTTATTTTGCAGCATAAGTTTACCATGAATAAATCCAAGCTAAACTTGGGGGCTAATGTCGGGGATATACCCCGCGGCGTAAACCGGCCGGAAGTATAACCCGGCCGGACTAGGCGTTTCATTGGTAAACCGCTAGAGTATTGGCGGTTTACATGATTGGCGGTATAAACTGGCTGGAAGTTAACCTGGCCGGACTTGGCGGATTATCTGAAGACCCCGCTGACACTTGGCGAGTTACTGGCGACCCGCCTTGACCTGGCGGTTTACAAGCAACCCACCTGGTCATTATGACTCACTGGTGATCCGGCATGCGGGACAGACAGATGACAAGGCCCAAGACCCAGAAGGCCGGTTCACGTTTAATGGTGGGCCGGTTTAAGAGGAAAGACAGGAGGAATATTATCTTACAAGGAGTTAAGACCTGGACTTGTATCCGGTTTGTATTAGAGATAGACTAGTCCTAATCCTAATAGGACTCCACATGTAAACCGCCCCTTCAACATATATAAGGAGGGGCAGGGCTCCCCAAAAGAGGAGAAGATTCACAAGTTCCACAGGTTGGACAAATTAGGTTTAGACAATAGCTCTCGAGATAGAGCACTCTTGTAACCGTGATCATGATCATCAATATCAATGAAGCAGGATGTAGGCTTTTACCTCCACCGTGAGGGGCCGAACCTAGGTATAACATCGCGTCTCTCGTCCCGCTCAACCCCTCTCAAGCTACCACATAGATGCGTTGGCCTCGCGACTAAGTCCTGACACTAAGGACATCTGCCGTGACAATTCCACGACAGTACTCGTGTGAACCTTGCACTTGGCTCTTCGCCTCTTCGGAAGGTCCAACAATGATGATACTACAGTACAATATGCTTCTGGCAATCTGACACCGATTGAACTGCTGCACGTCCACCGCGAGGGCGAGGGCGAGGGAGAGGGAGAGGGCACTGTAGTGAAAACCCTCTCCTCGTCCTGCGAACCACCGCGCGCGTGGGCGAGGGAGAGGCGTAGTAAGCAAGCTTCTCCTCGTTCATCGAGTTGGCGGGACACATGAAAGCAGTACTAGTACTAGTAGTAGTAGTCCATACTGCGTCCTTTCCGATTAATATGGCTTAATTTGAAATGAGAAAAATACACTGGCGGTCAACGTATGTAACAGTACGCTCTTTACGGTCACTATATATAGTTTTGCGGCGATTATGCGATCACTAGCTCATCGTAGAGCACCGTATTGCACCCTACTGACCGGCCACATAGTCGACGTGGCACTTTGTTGACTGGTTAAATTGTCACCTGGTTTCTGGGTCCCACCTGTCAGTTGGCAGAGCAAAGAATTCAGTTAAACAAAACTTTACGCAAGCGCGACACGAGTCCAACCCTTGCGCGCAAACCGCCCTGGTTGTGTATGTGAGTGCATGCACATGTCCTCCCTCGGTCTTCCAACAAAGAGTGTACTACATGATGTACATCTACACTTCCAATGCATTTAGCCTTTAATCTAAATCGATATTGATTGACTAATGCACCAACTTGTGCTATAGGTATAGGCTACATGTCTATCCTTAATTACAACATTCAACGGCCTTCATTTAATCTTCTTATCTCAATGGTCGCATGCACACATAAGTCTGCTACTTTTGGGCATTAATTATGCCATGGTCAATGTGTAAATCTCTAAATGTACAGTCTTTCACGGACGTAGGGAGTAGGTTGAGCACTTGAGCGTGAGCGTGTGTGTTGCGTCGTGTGCTGTGTGCCACATGGGTGTGTGAGTGTTGCGTGCGTCCATGTGTACGTGTGAGTGTTGCATGTTGCATGCATGCATGCATGGGGCTTACTCCCTCCCACTGACATGTTCATATTTCAAGCTTCCTCTGTTCCCTCCATATGGTGATACTCCCTCTGTTCCTAAATAGTACGGAGTAAAAGCCTCCCTCTGTTCCCAAATACGGAGTATTTGTCTTTCTACAGATTCCAACAAGTGACTAGGTACGGAGCAAAATGAGTGAAGTGAGCGTACAGGCATAGGGATACTGTAGAAAGGAAGTCCTCGCGATCCATTTATTCCCCATCTCGGTCAGAGAGAACTATTCAACTAGTCTCTTCTTCTTCCTCCTCTCTTCTTCTTCCTCCTCTCTTCCCCATCGTCGGCCGCACACCATTTACCCCCGCTCACTGCCCGCCCGCCCACGCCATCTTCCTTGGTAGCTCGCGCATACCATATCCCCCCGCTCACTGCTCAGCCACACGAGGAGAAGCTTCTTCGCTCGCCCGCCCGAATCCGCTTCCCCGCTGGCTCGCAGGCACCGAAAACCCCAATGGAAGACCGACTGACACGCAGAGCCGTGATTGGAAATCCCTCCCCGATGTTCTCTTGGAGCAGATCTATAGTCGTATGGACCTACTCAGCACCGTTCGTCTGGCCGCATGATCGGTGTCTTTGTACCGTCTACTCGTCTGCAATCGGCCGGCTCTTTTCAAGACACCCTGCTTGCTGATGCCCGATCCTTGCAGGTGGCCCAGACACCGACTTGACGATCCTACGGAGGTTGCCGTGGTGCCCCTCGACATGCTACCACAACCCGTCCACCTGTCCTTCATGCGCGGCCACTACTGGGCGGGCATGAAGGCCAACTGGATCGTCCTCATCCACCACACCGATAGTCCATGGCGTCTCGTGGATATCTACACCCAGCGAGAGATCACCCTTCCATCATTGGATACCGCCGCCATCGAGCCTCGTGGCCTGCCGGACACTCCTGCCTACTACGCACGAGACGCGTCAAGCTTTTGGCTCGACCTATGTTTGCAGAAAGTTGTAATCTACGAAGTGCCCACACCATCAGAAGACTACATGGATTACAAGCTCATTGCCTTGTTCAATAAGGGATTAGTCTATCTGGAATCCGGTCGCCATACATGGTTATGGCTCATCATCAATCCTGTTGAGGAAACATTTCTGTCTAATGCTATAGTGCACGATGGCATCGTTTACGCGGTCGACGCACAGATTGGCTACCTATATTGGTGGAATCTATCTTCGTGTAATTGTTCTATCTCATCTCATCTTTACCTTATGAATACGACTGCCTGTTCATTTGTTACAAATTTAGAATGCATAGCATGTCTATAACCACATCATTGCTATATGTTCCTCTCATTTCCTAGATTTTTATGACCACACATGTTATTGCTAGAGTTGATATGAGAACAATTGGCATCTAATGATTGTTAGAATACATATTATGAGCATAACATCATGATTGCTATATGTTACTCTCGTTTACAAGATTTTTATAACAATGCATGTTATTGCTTAGAGTTGATATGAGAACAGTAGTAGTAAGTGCTATGGTAGAATATGAGTAGGCATTGTCATAGTTGTTTTCCTCTCATTGTTACATGATGTTTGAACCATGACATATTGCTACAATATGAAAGCCATTGGCTTATTTTTTTAACTTGGGGTATGATTATGACCACGGCATTGCAATTCTCTGTCTATGATATGTGTCACTGTTATAATAATCTTAATTCCACGCATACTCTGAACATGATTGTTTATTTTTGTCCTTTTGGTCTCCAATTTGAATTGTTGCAGCAGACGCAAATGCGCTGGCCTTCATGATTCCAGGACCTGGAATCATACCAGCCGATGGGTGGTGGTTTATCGCTCATTCAGCTGACGGAGGTCATTTGATGCTCATTCTCATGTACCAAATTGACCAAACCATTACATCAAACCACATGCAGTACAATGCATGGGGCGTTCGTGACATTGATGGCTATGGCTGCTTCGTGTTCGAGAAAGATCCCAGCTCCGTTGGGCCAGGCGTATTCAACTGGAGGCGGGTTTACAGCCTCGGCAACCACTCCTTGTTCCTCAGGCTCAATTATCCGATCATCCAACCAATCATCGATCATATCACCGGCGATGATTACTGTGTTATGCAACTTCCATTCGTGAGGGGGGGCTGTGTTTACACATCATACCATGGGTTTCATGAATCACCATATCTAGAGATTCGTCGACACATCTTGTTGCCAGATAATCTTCAGTGTGTGAAAGGCATCAAGCTTCCATGTGATGGATGGCTTTTGCAAACCCGACATGCGGCGATGTGGTTCATGCCAACAGCAAATATGCACAACTTGATTCGTGCTGATATCTAGACTGAGACATGTATTCTTCTGCTGTAGCACGACCCTCTTTTGTTGGATATTATGTATTGTTGTTCGTTTGAAGCACTCCTCTGGTTTGAAGGATAGATACCTTCCTGGGATCAAGTGCATCCTAACTCACCTGCGTAGGATGTACTGATAATGATGATGGAGATGCTGTGCAGAAGCCATATAAATATATATATATATATATATATATATATCAGTTAGGCTTCAAGTGCGTACTTGTTAGTTAAACCTATGTATAAATTGTGACACTAAATACGACTAGTAAGTAGTACAGTAGCAGTACTAGTATACGTCGGTCAAATTATTCATCATGTCCACACATTGAATTGACGTGACAACACGCTGCGCGTGAGGTGACACAAGAATCCCGGCAGCGTGTTCAGGTATTCTGGACTTCAGATTTGGAGTACCACTTATCTGTCGAAATCTTTCATCATTCACTTAAAACAGTCGATTGATCATACATTGAGTACCATATAACTGGAAATACTGGTGCAAGTCAAAGAAGGATTGGCCCATGCTGCCGGCTGGCGTCAAGTTCGTCCCACGGATCAGGAGCTGATCGAGCACCTTCAGGCCAAAGTGAGTGCTGACAGCGCGATATTTCATTCTCTCATCGATTTGTTCATACCAACCATCGACAGCGAGCACGGCATATGTTACACCCAACCTGAGAAACTTCCAGGTAAGACACTGATCGGCCGTCTACTTGCACAAACATATTCCTTTGTTTATAGCTCTATTTTTCTTTTTAGACACAGACTTGGTGAAGCAATTACAATTTGACAGTTAATAAAAAGTGAAACAAGTCACTGCAACATGCCAAAGATGTTATGAAAATGCCAACAAGGTACACTAAAACCTGTATTCCACAATACTACAGGTATCACACTGAGTGGCCTAAGGAAGCATTTCTTCCAGCGCAATTTCAGGGCGTTCAAAAGGGGCGCGTGGATGCGTCGCAAGATACAGTCGGAGTGCGGCATGCACACGATGTGGCACAAGACCGGCAATACCTTGCCGGTGATGGTCAGCGGTCGGTAGACGAGCAGCAAAAAAGGTTCTGGTGCTGCACACCAACAAGAACTTCGACCAGCAGAGGACCAACTGGGTGATGCACCAGTACCACCTCGGGGACCTGGAGCAAGAGAAGGAGCGGGAGCTGGTCCTCTGCAAGATTTTCTACCAGACGAACACTAGGGCCAGGAGTAAAAAGATTATAAGTTAGTTTGGTATTGGTAGTTGTACTACTTTGTCGTCCGCAAGTTGGTATTGTTGTTAACGATCTTTTGGTATGAATTTGCATTTGCTTCCAACCATCATGCCGAGGGTAGACGTGGATATAAAGCTGAATCATTTGTTTCGAAACGAATTTTCAGGCACCTGATTTTTATTTGATGGGTAGCATAAGCACCCGCCGTTCGAATTCCCAGTTCTCCAATTTTTTCGAAACAAGTGCATGCACTTATTATCACGATAAAAAAACAATATCCGTGTTGCATCCCAGTTATCAGTCTGTACTTGCAGAATTCTCTTGTTTATTGAGCACGTATATTGTTTTTTCAGGTCGAGCAAGTTTCAACTGGGTTGTAGATTGCCCAGGGTTGTTTTGTTTTTAACAGGCCCAGCCCATGACGACAACGGGGCACAAAGATCCAGTAGGTATCTACTGGCCTCTGGCCCGCCAGCGTTAGTTATATTTTGTCTTACAACATCCGCAGGCAGTTTTTTTACTGAATCAAACACACAGCCTAGTTCTATTTTCCTCTTGAAACGCATGTCCTACATCCGTTTTCTAATCTCTACCTATAGTTTTACTAGTTCATATACACGTATCATTATATTGAAAACACATAAAATTCCCTTTTCATATTTACATCCTTACTTTTGTTGTTTTTTCCCACCCAGCGCTGATTTTTTTACCACTGGTTTTCCCTTAAACCAACTAAATTGTCCCACGTCTTATTTGCTTACAAAAACAAAACGATTTTTTTTTGACAAATCAATAAGTTCTTAAAAATGTTTATCATTTCGGGATTACAACAGTTCGGACTCCACCGAAATATGCAAAATAAGGTTGGACTTTTTGACCGTGGTCCTAGGCAGAAAATGGGCTGTAATAAATTACTTAAGAATTAGCAAATGGGCTGCAAATTATAAAAAATAGCAAATGGGCTTTATGTTGTCCACCACAGATTTGGAGGCTGACTTGTGGGCCTACTAAGTTCATGCGTACACAAGGTTTCTCAAAGAAGAAACTTAGTCAACAATCGACTCTACCAGCATCAGACCGTTAGATGTCAATCTAACGGCAATCATGCTTCTTCAGTCTCTGATCTTCCTGCCCCAGCCGCCCAAACCAGCGCCGTCGGAACCCCTGCTCCCACCTCCCGTGGCTGGCAGTGCTGCCAGGAAGGCCTCACGGCCCCATCATACTCGCATCCCTGGCATGTCTATCCCTCTACTCACCTACACCTCCTGTTATTTTCCGGCGATGGCAGCCGAACCAGTCAACCCTCGTACTCTCCACCGCGTGGGCAGCCACTGCCGTGTCTTCCCCGGCTCCGTGTCGTTCCCTTCGTAGGCCTTGCCGTCGTCCACCGCCCTGGTGCTCTCGGCGCGGCGTGGTCAACAATGTCCATCCAACGGCCGTAGTGCTTCTTCAACCTCTGGTCTTCTTGCCCCAGCCGCCCAAAGTAGCGCCGGTCGTGCCGCATGCTCCTGCCTCCCGTGGCCGGCTATGCTGCCGCGGAGGCCTCACCGTCCCCATACTACTCCCATCGCTGGCCGGGCCATCCCTCCACTCACCCACTCCCCCTGTTATTCTGCGGCGACGGCAGCCTCGCACCGCAGCCAAACCAGTGAACCCTCGTACTCCTCTCCGCGTGGGCATCCACTGCCGCGTCTTCCCCGGCTCCGCGTCGTCCCCTTCCTAGGCCTCGCCGTCGTCCACTGCCGTGGTGCTCTCAGCGCAGCGTGGTCAATGTGGTCAACGACCGACTTCCATCGGAAGAGAACTGTACATGGAGAGGCTGACAGATGGGTCCACGGCAGCCACAAGGAAGTGCCTCCTTATTATGCGCAAAATAATTATTCCTCCACCTGACAGCAGGGACCCACCGGACGGGCCACCAGTATTTCACGGAAAAAACATTTCCCCCCTGACTGCTAGGACCCACCGGATGGGCCACCGTATTTCGTGAAAAAAACGTTTGCCCCTGACTGCTGGGACCCATCGGACGGACCATCGTATTTCGCGAAAAAAACGTCCCCCCCCCCGCTGTCAGCTCGGACCCACCGGAAGTGCCTCCTTATTACGCACAGAAAAATGAATACTCCCCCTGCTAGCTGGGACCCACCATGGTGGGAGGCTGACTTGTGGGCCTACTAAGTTGATGAGGATGGAGGGCTTTGTCAACTTAGTCAATATGAATGATTCTAGCTCCATTGACCGTACGATGTTCATCCAACGGCCGTAGTGCTTCTTCAACCTCTGGTCTTCTTGCTCCAGCCGCCCAAAGCTGCGCCGGTCGTGCCACGTGCTCCTGCCTCTCGTTGCCGGCTGTGATGCGGCGGAGGTCTCACCACCCCTACTACTCCCACCGCTGGCCCATGCTATCCCTCTACTCACCCACACCCCCTGTTATTCTGCGGCGACGGCAGTCTCACGCCGCAGCCGAACCAGTGAACCCTTGTACTCCTCTCCGCGTGTGCATCCACTGCCGCGTCTTCCCTGGCTCTGTGTCGTCCCCTTCCTAGGCCTCGCCGTCATCCACCGCCTTGGTGCTCTCAGTGCGGCGTGGTCAATGTGGTCAATGACCGACTTCCATCAGAATAGCATTGTACGTGGAGAGGCTGACAGCTGGGTCCACAGCCACAGCCCAGTTTTTTTGTGATTTGCCAAGTAAGTCGCTTTGTCAGGCCTGTTGAGCTGCAAATCTTTCAAGACGAGGAGAGCTTCATTCGGCTGGCCGAGAAACTAGCCCATCAGTAATGAGAAATGGGTTGTACATTTTTAAAACACATCAAACCGGCAATTAGTTTAAAATATCTTTTTTTCATTTCGAGATTTTAAATTACATTAATTTTTATGCATGGAGAATTTGTTGGAATTTATATTGATATACATTTATTTTTAAAATCAGTTTGAATGTGAGTCAAAATTTTGGGATTAAAAACAGTTCGGACCGCACCGAAATATGCAAAATTTCGTTAATTTTTTAACCGTGGCCACAATATGGGCTGTAATGCTAACAAAAAGAATATGGGCTCCAAAAAGAATATGGGCAAATGCGCTGTAAATTATTAGAAATAATGGCAGATGGGCTGTATGCTATTTTCCACAGATTTGAGGCTTTCCTAAAAAAGGTTGACGCACAAGTAGTGACTGTTGGATGTCCATCGAACGGCCGTCGTGCTTCTTCAATCTCTGCTCTTCCTGCTCCAGCCGCTCAAACAAGCGCCGGCGGGACTGCCTGCTCCCTCCTCCCCGCGGCCGGCTGTGCTACCGTGCAGGCCTCACCGCCCCATCGTACTCCCATCGCTGGCCTAGCCATCCCTCTACTCACCCACACCTGCTTTATTCTCTGGCGACGGCAGACGAACCAGTAAACCCTCATACAGTCATACTCCCCTCCGCGTGGGAAACAACTACCGAGTCTTCCCTGCCTCTATGTCGTTCCCTTCCTAGGCCTCGCTGTCATCCACCGCCCTGGTGATCTCAGCACGGCCTGGTCAATGTGGTCAACGACCGACATGCATCTGAAGTGGACTGTACGTGGAGAGGCCGACAGCTGGGTCCACAGCCGCACGCAAGGAAATGCCTCCTTATTACGCGCAAAATAATGATTCCTCCACCTGACATCAGGGACCCACCGAAAGGGCCTCTGTATTTCGCAAAAAAAACGTTATCGCCGCTGATAGCTCGGACCCACCAGCTATATCTTCGCACGCAAGGAAGTGCCTCCTTATTACGCTCAAAAAAATGAATACCCCCTGCTAGCTGGGACCCACCTTGGTGGGAGGCTGACTTATGGGCCTACTAAGTTGACGGGGACGGAGGGCTTTGTCAACTTAGTCAATATGCACGATTCTAGCTTCGGTGACCGTACGATGTCCATCCAATGGCTGTACTACTTCTTCAACCTCTGGTCTTCTTGCTCCAGCCGTCCAAACCAGCGCCGGTCGTGCCTCATGCTCCTGCCTCCCGTGGCCGGCTGCGATGCGGCGGAGGCCTCACCGCCCCCTACTACTCCCACCGCTGGCCAAGCCATCCCTCTACTCACCCACACCCCATGTTATTCTGCGGCGATGGCAGCCTCACACCGCAGCGAACCAGTGAACCCTCGTACTGCTCTACGCGTGGGCATCCACTGCCGTGTCTTCCCCAGCTCCACATCGTCCCCTTCCTAGGCCTCATCGTCGTCCACCGCCCTGGTGCTCTTGGCGCGGCATGGTCAACATGGTCAAGGAATGGCTTCCATCGGACGTGGACTGTACGTGGAGAGGCTGACAGCTGGGTCCACGGCCGCAGCAAGGAAGTGCCTCCTTATTACGTGCAAAATAATTATTCCTCCACCTGACAGCGGGGACCCACCGGATGGGCCACCGTATTTCGCCCCCCTGACTGCTGGGACCCACCAGCTACATCTTCGCACGCAAGGAAGTGCCTGACAGTCGGGACCCACCTGGTTGAAGCGTACGTAGCATTGTCATTCTGGTCGCAAGCGTGTAAGTACATATATACTGGTCGATGTAGAGGCGCGCACGTGTCGTAGTAGAGGCGCGCACATAGCATGTACACATACTTATAGCGGCCAGGGTGCAAGAAAGAAAATACGGCCACGTATGTGTACATACGGGCGGGGTCTCGAACGCCTACTCGCGCATACGTACGGCCAGGGCTCGTGTACATGGCTGGGTCGCAACGGAGAAGCAGCATCATCGTCGTGTTCATGGGGAGGCAACGAAATGCGTCATGTTCATGGGGAGGCAACGGAATGCGTCGTGTTCATGGGGAGGCAACGGAATGCGTCGCATTCATCGGGAGGGCTTGGACGGAACAGGCGATGGAAACGAGTCCTGGCGTACCGCAGAACGGAGGAAACGGCCTTGTGTTCGACCGGCCATGTTCGAAACGGGATCCTGTTCATCGGGAGGGGTCTGGCGTACCACAAAACAGAGGAAACGGACCTCCTACGGTCGAAACGGGGGTCTTGTTGATCGGGAGGGGTGTGGCGTACCGCAAAACGGACGAAACGGACTTGTGTTGGAGCACTACGGTCAAAACAGGGGTCCTGTTCATCGGGAGGGGTGTGGCGTACCGCAAAACAGGACTCCACGGGATACTGTTCATCTCCACCGTCGACCTCCTCCAGCCTCCACGGGCTCCTGTTCATCCAGCCTCCACGGGCTCCTGTTCATCCAGCCTCCACCGCGCGCTACTCCACTGGCTACTATTCAACCACCCCTCCACCGTCTACTGTTCATCCAGCCCTCCACACCACGGGGTCCTGTTCAACCACCCCTCCACGGGCACCCCTCCACCGTCTACTGTTCATCCAGCCCTCCACACCACGGGGTCATGTTCATCCACCCCTCCACGGGCACCCCTCCACCGTCTACTGTTCATCCAGCCCTCCACCACACCACGGGGGCCTGTTCATCCAGAGGCAACGCCACCGCTCACTGTTCATCCAACCTGTCGGGGATATACCCCGCGGTGTAAACCGGCCGGAAGTTAACCCGGTCGAACTTGGCGGTTTATCTGAAGACCCCGCTGACACTTGGCGAGTTACTGGCGACCCGCCCTGACCTGGCGGTTTACAAGCAACCCACCTGGTCATTATGACTCACTGGTAATCCGGCGCGCGGGATCGACGGATGACAAGGCCCAAGCCCAGAAGGCCGGTTCACGTGTAATGGTGGGCCGGTTTAAGAGGAAAGGCATGAGGAACATTATCTTACAAGGAGCTAAGACCTGGACTTGTATCCGGTTTGTATTAGAGATAGACCAGTCCTAATCCTAATAGGACTCTACATGTAACCCGCCCCTCCAACATATATAAGGAGGGGCAGGGCTCCCCAAAAGAGACAAGATTCACAAGTTCCACAAGTTGGACAAGTTAGGTTTAGACAATAGCTCTCAAGATAGAGCACTCTTGTAACCATGATCATCATCATCAATATCAATGAAGCAGGATGTAGGCTTTTACCTCCACCGTGAGGGGCCGAACCTGGGTAAAACATCACGTCTCTCGTCCCGCTCAACCCCTCTCAAGCTACCACATAGCTGCGTTGGCCTCGCGACTAAGTCCTGACACTAAGGACATCTGCCGTGACAATTCCACGACAGTTGGCGCCCACCGTGGGGCTTGCGCACGGTGGTGTTGAGTTCTTGAAGGGATTTTTTCCAGGGATCGAAGAGTTTTGTAATTTTTCAGATGAAGAAAGGATCTGCATCAACAACAAGCAGTCGGAAGAGCATATACTAAGATTTTAAATGAAAGAAATTTAGGGTTTTGCGGCCCATTCGCCGCACCCATCTTTGGCTATCCGTCGAAACCAACAGAAGATTAATTTTTGCTTTGGCATTACTGCAAGTTGCCGAGTTCGGCAGGAGTTAAAAGGAAGTTAGAGTTTGATGTTCTGTGCGTTGCCGATACGACGCGGCCCGTCGAATCCGATTTGGAGATCAATTTTTGCTACGTATCGTCAAGGCTGACAGGAATTTTTCTATAGCTGCATGGCGGGTCAGAATAATCCATATCAGCGCGCGCGTGAGGAGACAAGGACCAAATCCCGAGGCGGTTTCATAAAGTGACCTGTTAAAGTCTGCTGCTGCTACTACTGTTATTCGGATACTTAAATATGGTCTATAGGAAAACTCTGTTTTTTTGGGAAGGAGTAATCTGTACGACAAGTTTTTCAAAGGAGTCTACTCTGTTGCCGAGTCGCCCGTAGCGAGTAAGCTGCCACTGAGGGTTTGGAGCTCTGCTCTGCACCGCCGACGCAAGGTGATCTGTCGAATCCGGGTCGATGTGTGTTGAGCTGTCATTAGGAACAGAGGCAAGGCAAATTATCTGTTCAAATTCCGAGATGATCAGGTGTTGCGGCAAGTTACCCGGAGATTGGGTAAGTTATTACTGCTAGTACTCATCACCTGATGGAAACGAGAGGAACAGAAACTATCTGATCAAAGCATCAGGGAGCCGACTACTACTCAAAAACGGATATGGCCGTGGCTACGCTTCGAGTTGTTTACTGAACATTAGTCCAACTCAGAGTCAACAGCCGTAAACCGGCTCTTCAAACCGCCAAGCCCTGGTGAACCGGCCTTCTTCTGCACAAGATCCCGCATCATGAGACACCTGAGGCCACTTGCGAGCTGCCTCCGTACACCTCGTCGGCCTCGCCTTGGTGCGCCTTTGGTGCTGCGTCAACGCCCCAAGCCTCCGCTGCACCGGTGCTTTCCAACCCACCGCCAGTCTCCTAAACCGCCGGGCGGTTTATCCGGCTTCAGCGTCAAATCCTCTGCTAACCCACCGGGCTGGTTGCCATGGAGATAGCGGTGAAATCAGTGCCTTCGCAGGAGATAAGGACATACTGCCGGTAAGCGGGCCCGACCAGGATGAGTGTGGTCTGACAGGAGGATGAACCTTGTGGCCGCCTGCCGTGTGCGGAGCAATTGGTATAGTCCGTCTGAAGAAAGATCATAGAGACAAAGAGGAAAAGCAGGCATGCAGAAGTTGTACCAGCACTCGCAACGCGCTCGATCCTTGGTGGACACACGCTAAATTGTTAACCCGGGAGTCCGGTTTTCATGGACACATCAGGTTATCTGGCGGACCCGGTTATCTAAGTTTGGTTTGCACCATCAATATCATCCGATAAAAATGCCAGGTGATATCCATCCGAGTCAATTTTATCAATACATATTATTTCCATCAGAGAACAATTACTCTGGCCTGTAAATATTATTATGCAGGGCGACTGTTAAAGGGAAAAGGGGTGGTGTTGTACCGTAGATGCAAGTTCGGCTTCACGCCATGGACGACTCGCCCGCCCGCCCACGCGGCAGGTTCATGTGTCCGTGCCAGCTTACAACATGGAGGATGCCTCGCTCATCTGCACCGGCTTATAATGTCGCGGCTGACTCATCTGCCGGCTGTCGCGGCCGACTCGGACATGATTGATCTTAACTTCACCATGGTGATCATCAACTCCGCAGTGGATAATTACTGGCATGATATATCAGGTGAAACCCATCCAATATATTTTATATTGCCTTCTTTAAAAGAGCAATTACTCCGGTTTGCAAAGTTGTTTAATGCAGGACCCTAATTTAAAGACCGTTGGAAAATTTCTGGCTTAAAAAGAAGGATTCCGGTTTAAAATCCGGTTCAAGGGGAAGATGTCTCCCACAAAGCTTTGAAGCTCTCAATATCTGGTTTAAAAAATCCCGGTTCAAGAAGAATTTTTTTTCTTGCAAAAAGTTAAAGGGTGCCAAAGAGGACCTGCTGCCATGATGTGCGGTTCAAACATGGGTATCCTGCCTTATTGATTTATCATATTATTGATCACTTGAGGGTTTGGTCGTATCCGAACCATAGCAACACCTTTTGATAGGCGTAAAGCCACAACATCACTTGGGGACTTGTGGTCACGTCTGAACCATGGTCACGCCTCTTGATGGGCAAGACCACCAGATCACTTGGGAACTTGGTCACGTCTGAACCAGTCATGCCTCTTGATCGGCCTAAGGCCACAGAATCACTTGGGGGCTTGGTCGAACCCGAACCATGACCATGCCACTTGATCAGCATAAATGCCACGGTTTCATTTGGGGACCTGGCTGACTAGAACCATAGTTACACCTAACGGGAGCTTGGTCGTGTTCGGCCATGGTAACACCATCTGATCGGCTCAAATAAACCTTTTTTTTGCAACGGTTTTGTCATTGCATTTGATTTACACTTTTCTTTGAAGGGGTTTTTTTGCTTTTTATTGCGTTTTTTAAACCGACAAAGTTTTTTAACCAATCAATTGACGGAACACAGTTCACGTCAATCCGGAGACTATTTGCCCGGTTTGATCCTTGTTGTTAACATCCTCTTATGGAGTAACACGGTGTTTATCACAACCCAGCATGGTTTTATCATAAACCGGCACAATATGGAAGGAGTTATCAGTACTCGAGATTTGGGTTATCACCCTTACTAAAAAAGAAGTTGGTAAACCAACGATGTGATTCAATGTCACAGGTATGATATATTTCATATTTGATTATTCTAAATGCAGCCTTGGTTATAAACCCAGGTTATATGTTGGGAATTATGACCCGTCCGGTGGTAAACCGCCAGGACACTTTAAACTTGTTGTATGCAGAAACAGGTTGAATAAAGCATGATTATAAATCACCGGTGTTTATTAAACCAGTAGTATGATCCGGTGTTTATTAAACCGGCCTGGCTTTGGACTATAAGTCGCCAGTATATATTTGGATTGCGCCATTGGAATCATGCGCTTATAAATCATTGGGTTATATTATTCAAATAGCCAAACTTGGCTGAAATTTCATTATGATATTGAATGAATAAGATTTTCACACCGGATTATATTATCTTGAATAGCCAACATGGCTGGATTTTTATTATTAAGGTTTTCAAAGTCGCTATAGCGCAATGTCTATTATTTTATCAAAGATATGATTTATTCTACAATGGAAGGAATAGTCCCGAGTCGCTGCAGGCTTACAACCCGGCACTTGGGGGCTACATTATTCAAATTGAGATTACATGCAAGTCTCATGTCGCTGCAAGCATGCATCATGACACTTGGGGGCTAATGCAAAGCCATTTTTACTAGTCTTATTGAAGACCCGATTCATCATATTATAATGAGCCGGCCCTTGGGGGCTACCAATTGCTCCTGTCAACAATTCAAGGTACACAAGTTTTCGTCCATAATATTGAAGGATCCATTGCTCAGTTGGTAAAGCACAAAGCTCTTAACCTTGTGGACGTGGGTTCAAGCCCTACGATGGAAGCTACATTATAAGATGTTATTTTCATTGAAGTATATATCAAGTCCCGGTTCAGTATTATCTTACTAAGCCGGCCCTTGGGGATACACATCACTGCTCAAGTCTACATGATTATATTTATAAAGTCCCTACTAATTATTGCATAATGACCCGGCCCTTGGGGGATACACTGATTGAAGTTTTTATAAGCAATTGCAAGTCCCAAGTTGCTACAAGCATGGCAACCCGGCACTTGGGGGCTATATATATGGAGTATTCAGTTTATATGATTGAGATGAACAAACCGGATTTCTTCAAGGTTGAAACACTTATTGGAGCAAGTCTTAAGTTATCACTATGTTCTCCTCTTAAGACTTGGGGGGCTACATGTATTATGCATATAAAGGAGGAACATCTTCATTTTATTAGTTTTGAGCAAATCAGGAAGATCAATTACATGACCCGGTGTCGACAACAATTATGACCCGGCGCCATCAATATTTATAAACCGGCCATTTTGGGAATATTAAACCGGCAAGTTTTACATCTTCAAACCGGCTGAATATCAGATAAGTATTTTCAGACCCATATTTCTCAAACCGGCGGAGCTGAGTTAAAGGAGTTATTCTTCACAATATTTCTCGGTGACAAGCCAATGTCGGCAAACTGATTATGAAGCTGGTCTGTTGACCCGGATTTCCCAGAAGGAGGAAATAACAAGGACTTAAGGATGATCAGGTACCGGTTTACAAAAATTCTTAACCCAGAGCATAACCTATCAAATTTGTTCTTGTGTTTATTTTGCAGCATAAGTTTACCATGAATAAATCCAAGCTAAACTTGGGGGCTAATGTCGGGGATATACCCCGCGGTGTAAACCGGCCGGAAGTTAACCCGGCCGGACTTGGCGATTTATCTGAAGACCCCGCTGACACTTGGTGAGTTACTGGCGACCCGCCCTGACCTGGCGGTTTACAAGCAACCCACCTGGTCATTATGACTCTCTGGTAATCCGGCACGCGGGATCGACGGATGACAAGGCCCAAAGCCCAAAAGGCCGGTTCATGTTTAACGGTGGGCCGGTTTAAGAGGAAAGGCATGAGGAACATTATCTTACAAGGAGCTAAGACCTGGACTTGTATCCGGTTTGTATTAGAGATAGACCAGTCCTAATCCTAATAGGACTCTACATGTAACCCGCCCCTCCAACATATATAAGGAGGGGCAGGGCTCCCCAAAAGAGACAAGATTCACAAGTTCCACAAGTTGGACAAGTTAGGTTTAGACAATAGCTCTCAAGATAGAGCACTCTTGTAACCGTGATCATCATCATCAATATCAATGAAGCAGGATGTAGGCTTTTACCTCCACCGTGAGGGGCCGAACCTGGGTAAAACATCGCGTCTCTCGTCCCGCTCAACCCCTCTCAAGCTACCACATAGCTGCGTTGGCCTCGCGACTAAGTCCTGACACTAAGGACATCTGCTGTGACAATTCCACGACACAACCCCCCCCCCCCCCCCCCCCCCCCCCCCCCGCCGCAACGCTCACTGTTCATCCAATCAATCGGCTTCAGTTAGCAGCAGTAGTGAAGGAATTGATCGATCGGGTTCAGTTAACAGCCATTGATCGATCGCTCGGGTACAGTAACGCGTAGCCTGCAGTGCAATCGCTCGGGTTCAGTTAGAGCCCAATGCCTCGCTCGGGTTCAGTTAGAGCCAACGCCTCGCACACACGCGCGTACGTGTACGAGAGAAGCGCGCATCGCTCGGCCCCCGACCTCCCACCATAACCAGGAACTCCCCAAAATTTTCCTTCCCCTCGCTTACCATGGTTTTTACCGTCATGGACGGCCCAAAGAATGTCATGTAGCTGCGTCTCCGGCCCGCCCAAGACGAAAAGCCCATTTTCTGTCATGATTTTTTGTCATAGAAGTAGGAGCCCACCACATCTATGATGATATCGGGTTTTGTCACAATTATCGTCATAGAAGTGTCATATGTATGACAGAAAAAAAATCGTTCGGCCCAAAATGTCATGGATGTGTCTTTTTTTTGTAGTTCAACGAGGATAACAAGATGGGGTTTTTATCATATTGCATGAAACTATCCCTCTACATCATGTCATCTTGCTTAAGGTGTTACTTTGTTTTTAACTTAATACTCTAGATGCATGCTGGATAGCGGTCGATGAGTGGAGTAATAGTAGTAGATGCAGGCAGGAGTCGGTCTACTTGTCTCAGACGTGATGCCTATATACATGATCATACCTAGATATTCTCATAACTATGCTCAATTCTGTCAATTGCTCAACAGTAATTTGTTCACCCACCGTAGAATACTTATGCTCTTGAGAGAAGCCACTAGTGAAACCTATGGCCCCCGGGTCTCTTTCTCATCATATCAATCTCCATAACTTTATTATTGCTTGCTTTTACTTTGCTTTTACTTTTTACTTTGCATCTCTATACCAAAAATACCAAAAATATTATTTATCATCTCTATCAGATCTCACTTTCGTAAGTGACCGTGAAGGGATTGACAACCCCTAAGCGCGTTGGTTGCGTTGAGCTATTGATTTTGTGCAGGTACGAGGGACTTGCGCGTAGCCTCCTACTAGATTGATACCTTGGTTCTCAAAAACTGAGGGAAATACTTACACTACTTTGCTGCATCATCCTCTCCTCTTCGGGGAAATCCAACGCAGTGCTCAAGAGGTAGCATAGATGCAGGCAGGAGTCGGTCTACTTGTCACGGACGTGATGCCTATATACATGATCATGCCTAGATATTCTCATAATTATTCGCTTTTCTATCAATTGCTCAGCAGTAATTTGTTCACCCACCATAATACTTATGCTATCTTGAGAGAAGCCACTAGTGAAACCTATGGCCCCCGGGTCTATTTTCCATCATATTAATCTCCTGTCAATGGGTTATTTCTGCACCATTTATTTTGCTTTATTTACTTTCAATCTATATCATAAAAATACCAAAAATATTTATCTTATCATTATTATCTCTATCAGATCTCACTCTTGCAAGTGGCCGTGAAGGGATTAACAACCCCTTTTATCGCGTTGGTTGCGAGGTTCTTATTTGTTTGTGTAGGTACGAGGTGACTCGCGCGTGGTCTCCTACTGGATTAATACCTTGGTTCTTAAAAACTGAGGGAAATACTTACGCTGCTTTACTGCTCCACCTTTTCCTCTTCAAGGGAAAACCAACGCAGTGCTCAAGAGGTAGCAAGAAGGATTTCTGGCGCCGTTGCCAGGGAGATCTACGCCAAGTCAAGACATACCAAGTACCCATCACAACTCTTATCCTTCGCATTGCATTATTAGCCATTTGCCTCTCGTTTTCCTCTCCCCCACTTCACCCTTTCAGTTTTATTCGCCCTCTCTTTTCTGTTCGCCTCTTTTTCCCTCTTGGCTTCTGTGTGCTCGTTCTTAATGCAATATGTTGCCATCATGTCTGAAACTGGGGAGGTTATCATTGATAAGGATAATAATATGGAAAACTTTGATGCTATTGATGATCCTCTTGAAAATCCTACTATTTTACACACTAAAAAGTTTCGGATTGGTAGCGGTAATATTATTGGGAAGGGAGTTATTCAAGATTTCTTTACTTGTGTCGGTGCTTTGCCCACCATGAGTGGATCTATCATTCATAAAACTAGTAGTCTCGCAGATGCTATATCTTTGCTCATAGTTGAACTTGAAAGACAATTTTTACATATGGATCCTTCCATACAAATGATTTTCCTAGAATTTTCTAATATTGAGCATTCTTCTGTTAAGCGAGGCGCTACTATCTTTTTAGCTCATGAGTTTAGATTTATAATAAAAGAAGCCAATGAAATTTTTGCGCATTATAGGGTGGATGCTGGCCGTCCTCCCATAGAAGCAATCCTTTTCTATCAAGAAGACATTATGCGTTTACGATCTTTAGATCATGTTGCTTTTAATGAAAACCTTAGAAAAAAGGTTCCTACGGATACTCTTGTTAATAGGATCTCTGAACTTAATGATAATTTTGCCATCCAGAACAATGGGCTAGGTTTTTCCCTTGAGCAAAGACTCATGACTTTTTGCCAAAAGAATGCTTATAATGATGAATTGATTGTGCAATATGAGGGGCCAAAGGAGGAACCAACTCCTCCCGAGCTTGATCTTGGGGACTTTTGTCGCATTAAATTTAGCCCTTTCGATTACTTTGCTTGCCACAAAGAAAGCTTGCTGCTGAACGTAGGGAGTATGAGATGAGCTTTCGCGATCTACATTATCATTACCATGGCAATACCTAGATCTATCTTTGCTTTTATGCCTAGCTAGGGGCGTTAAACGATAGCGCTTATTGGGAGGCAACCCAATTTTTTTTTATTCCTTGCTTTTTGCTCCTGTGTAGTAATAAATAATGTATCTAGCCTCTGTTTTGGTTGTGTTTTTGTGTTTAATTAGTGTTTGTGCCAAGTAGAACCGTTGGGAAGACTTGGGGAAAGTCTTTTTGATCTTGCTGTAAAAAACAGAAACTTTAGCGCTCATGAGAATTGCTGCAATTTTTTATTGGAGAGTGATATTTAGTTAATTCTTTTTGCAGATGATTAATATATAAATTCCTCACGTCCAGCAATTTATTTTAGAATTTTTGGGGTTCCATAAGTGGTTTAAACCTACAAATTACTACAGACTGTTCTGTTTTTGACAGATTCTGTTTTTCGTGTGTTGTTTGCTTATTTTGATGAATCTATGGCTAGTAAAAGAGTTTATAAACCATAGAGAAGTTGGAATACGGTAGGTTTAACACCAATATAAATTAAGAATGAGTTTATTACATTACCTTGAAGTGGCGTTTTGTTTTCTTTCGCTAACGGAGCTCACGAGATTTTCTATTTAAGTTTTGTGTTGTGAAGTTTTCAAGTTTTGGGTAAAGATTTGATGGATTATGGAACAAGGAGTGGAAAGAGCCTAAGCTTGGGGATGCCCATGGCACCCCAAGGTAAAATACAAGGACACCAAAAAGCCTAAGCTTGTGGATGCCCCGGAAGGCATCCCCTCTTTCGTCTTCGTCTATCGGTAACTTTACTTGGAGCTATATTTTTATTCGCCACATGATATGTGTTTTGCTTGGAGCGTCTTGTATGATTTGAGTCTTTGCTTTTTAGTTGGAGCTATATTTTTATTTGCCACATGATATGTGTTTTGCTTGGAGCATCTTGTATGATTTGAGTCTTTGCTTTTTAGTTTACCACAATCATCCTTTCTGTACACACCTTTTGAGAGAGAGACACATGAATTGGAATGTATTAGAATACTCTATGTGCTTCACTTATATCTTTTGAGCTATGTAGTTTTTGCTCTAGTGCTTCACTTATATCTTTTAGAGCACGGCGATGGTTCTATTTTATAGAAATAATTGATCTCTCATGCTTCACTTATATTATTTTGAGAGTCCTTTAGAACAACATGGCAATAATAATAAAAATTCATGTAAGTGCATTGAATACTAAGAGAAGTTTGATACTTGATGATTGTTTTGAGATATGGAGATGGTGATATTAGAGTCATGCTAGTTGAGTAGTTGTGAATTTGAGAAATACTTGTGTTGAAGTTTGCGATTCCCGTAGCATGCACGTACGGTGAACCGCTATGTGATGAAGTCGGAGCATGATTTATTTATTGATTGCCTTCCTTATGAGTGGCAGTCGGGGACGAGCGATGGTCTTTTCCTACCAATCTATCCCCCTAGGAGCATGCGCGTAGTACTTTGTTTCGATAACTAATAGATTTTTGCAATAAGTATGTGAGTTCTTTATGACTAATGTTGAGTCCATGGATTATACGCACCCTCACCCTTCCACAATTGCTAGCCTCTCTAGTACCGCGCAACTTTCGCCGGTACCATAAACCCACCATATACCTTCCTCAAAACAGCCACCATACCTACCTATTATGGCATTTCCATATCCATTTCGAGATATATTGCCATGCAACTTTCCACCATTCTGTTTGCTATGACACGCTTCATCATTGTCATATTGTTTTGCATGATCATGTAGTTGACATCGTATTTGTGGCAAAGCCACCGTTCATAATTCTTTCATACATGTCACTCTTCATTCATTACATATCCCGGTACACCGCCGGAGGCATTCACATAGAGTCATATTTTGTTCTAAGTATCGAGTTGTAATTCTTGAGTTGTAAGTAAAAAAGAAGTGTGATGATCATCATTATTAGAGCATTGTCCCAGTGAGGAAAGGATGATGGAGACTATGATTCCCCCACAAGTCAGGATGAGACTCTGGACGAAAAATAAAAATAAAATAAAATAAGAGGCTAAGAAGAAAAGAAAAAGAAAGAAGAAGGCCCAAATAAAAAATGAAAATGAGAGAAAAAGAGAGAAGGGACAATGTTACTATCCTTTTTCCACACTTATGCTTCAAAGTAGCACCATGATCTTCATGATAGAGAGTCTCCTATGTTGTCACTTTCATAAACTAGTGGGAATTTTACATTATAGAACTTGGCTTGTATATTCCAATGACGGGCTTCCTCAAATTGCCCTAGGTCTTCGTGAGCAAGCAAGTTGGATGCACACCCACTTAGTTTCTTTTGTTGAGCTTTCATACACCTATAGCTCTAGTGCATCTGTTGCATGGCAATCCCTACTCACTCACATTGATATCTATTAATGGGCATCTCCATAGCCCGTTGATACGCCTAGTTGATGTGAGACTATCTTCTCCTTCTTTTTTTCTTCTCCACAACCACCATTCTATTCCACCATAGTGCTATATCCATGGCTCACGCTCATATACTACATGAAGATTGAAAAAGTTTGAGAACATCAAAAGTATGAAACAATTGCTTGGCTTGTCATCGGGGTTGTGCATGATTTAATACTTTGTGTGATGAAGATAGAGCATAGCCAGACTATATGATTTTGTAGGGATAACTTTCTTTGGCCATGTTATTTTGAGAAGACATGATTGCTTAGTTAGTATACTTGAAGTATTATTATTTCTATGTCAATATTAAACTTTTATCTTGAATCTATCTTAACATTCATGCCACAATAAAGGAAAAAATACATTGAGAAATATGTTAGGAAGCATTCCACATCAAAAATTCTGTTTGTATCATTTACCTACTCGAGGACGAGCAGGAATTAAGCTTGGGGATGCGGATACGTCTCCAACCTATCTATAATTTTTGATTGCTCCATGCTATTATATTATCTATTTTGGATGTTACTGGGCTTATTTTTACACTTCTATATTATTTCTGGGACTAACCTATTAACCAGAGGCCCAGCCCAAATTGTTGTTTTTTGCCTATTTCAGTGTTTCGCCGAAAAGGAATATCAAACGGAGTCCAAACGGAATGAAACCTTCGGGGACGTGATTTTCTCAACGAACGTGATCCAGGAAACTTGGAGTGGGCGCCAAGAAACAATCAAGGAGGCCACGAGGCAGGGGCGCGCCTACCCCCCCCCCCTGGGCACGCTCTCCACCCTCGTGGGCCCCTCATTGCTCCACTGACGTACTTCTTCCTCCTATATATATCCACGTACCCCCCCAAACATCCACAAGCACCACGAAAAGCTAATTCCACCGCCACAACCTTCTGTACCCAAGAGATCCCATCTTGGGGCCTTTTCCGGAGCTCCGCCTGTCGTGGTAACGATTCCGACAATAAGAGAGGGGTAAGATAAAGGAGCATGATCTATCGAGATGCATATGGGTGACAGGTGGTTTTAGCGAGTTCGGGCCTCTCACGGTAGAGATAACAACCCTACGTCTCGTGCTCCGGAGAGGCTTTGTTTTATCTTAGTATGTATCCAGAGATTACAATGAGAGTAGAACGGGTCCCCGTAGTCCTGAGACTAATGGTGAAAAAGAGAGAGACATGGAAGAAGAAAAAGGCCCTAGTCTAGTGGTGGGGTGGCTTATATAGAGTGCACCACCCCCTCACCTCCTATGTTACAAAGTGGGGCATGAATGCCATAAAGCCAGCCCACTATCAAGCCTTCACTATGAGAATGATGTCGACTACTTTGTTGCGTGCTGGTCTTCGTATATCTGAGTGAGTCATACGGTCGAGTGGTGAACTGTCATCCGAGTGGATGGTATGCTGCTTGGTCGAGTGGATAGTATGCTGCTTATCCGAGTGGATAGTATGTCTCTATGAAATTTACCTGGACCCACATGTTGTGTGGACCCCATGCTTCATGATATGTCGACCCTTCGTGGGCCTACCTGTTATGTGTATCCCCAACATTAGCCCCCGAATCGATTGCGATTTTGCAGAATGAGTTTGTGAAAGACACAATTTGGCCCGAGTGATTACGGAAATACTCGATACCTGTCATCGTGCTTTCAGACAACCAAGGTTTGAACAAAGTCTCAATGGATTCTGGTACTATGCTTCTCGACTGATCTGGGTAAGTGCCCGCGAGGAGCAACTTGGTGACATTCGATCATCTCTCGGAAGAGGTTAACTTGTGATCAGAGCATGGATGTGTCATTAAATCTGTGCAACAAGATTGACACATGGGCTGCTCTCTCAGAGAGATTCCATTCTTATCCTGGAGGAACGTCAATACGAGTCGGTTTTAGATCCACACTTGTGAGTTTCACGCTTTGAGTCCTAGAAGAAGGCTCAAAACAGGTCCACAGAGGAGCGTTAAAACTCACCTTATAAGAATTTTTTTTGGTAGTCGACGGGATTCTTTAAAACTTGTTTGTTTGTTGTTCGTCACTCGGACTGGTCCGGCCATACCGAGTGGAGATTACTCCAGTGGGGGCACGCTGAGTGCACCCACTGGGTGTAGTCCCCGAGACCGCCGTCGACTGCGGGCAGTCGGCGGGGATCTGAGAGAGAAAATCTTCTTAGCCGGTACTGATTGGACTTGTTCTTCTCCGACTCAGAGGTCGAGTGATCTGGAGCTGGGTTTGCATCGAGCAAAATGTTTCTTTCCAAGTTCTCTTCTAGTGGGGGCATGCTGAGTGCACCCACTGGGTGTAGTCCCCGAGCCTCTGTCGGACTAGATGAGTCTTGCAGAGGGTTTAAGTCTCCCGTAAACCTCCATGCAGTTGGCACGGTAAATATCTTTGTCTGGAATTGAATCAATCGGATGGATCTTCAAGCGCTTGGCATGGTAAATAATCTCAGCTTGGAGCTGAGTCAGTTGGACTGATCTTCATGCACTTGGCACTGTAAATGAATTCAATCTGGAACTGGATCAATCAAGTGATCTTTGTGCACTCGGCACGATGAATGAATTCGGCCTTGAAACTGTCGACTGTAGAAAAAAGCTGGCCACTCTAGGGAGTAATCGTTCCAGTAGTGCTTCTTATATCGACCGTTAGATTTTGCGTGAAAGGGGTATTTGTCTGAGTGGACGTGCTTCCCGACTGATCGGGGTATGTTGACTGCAAGGAAAAATTTGGTGGCACTTGTATGTATGGTCAGAAAGATATTCCTGATGTGATCAATGGGTCGATTGAATGGGCGTAACCCCGGAGGACAGCATGGCAACGGCTATGCGTAGCCCCCGAGTGATGTTTGAAAGAGGTAAGCTTGCTACAAAGTGTGATATGAGGTTTGATCATATGAGTAACTTGTTGGGGGTGTAGAGGTAAAGACATGTCCAACTGATGGTGACGCGCGAGGTGGCCGAGGGGTGATGATGTGTACAGCCGAGTGATGACGCGGGGCGGCCGAGTGGTGAAGACGTGCATGACCGAGTGGCGTTGCGTGGAGCAGCCGAGTCATGTTGTGTGAGGTGGTCGAATGATGAAGACGTGCAAAACTGTGTGGCAATGCGCGGGGCGGCCGAGTGGTGAAGAACTACGTGTCTAGCCAAGTGGTGACGCGGGAGCAGCCATATGGTGAAGGAATGCACAACCGAGAGGCGACGCACAGAGCGGCCAAGTGGTGAAGACGTGCACAACCGAGTGGCGACGTGCGGGGCGGCCGAGTGAGGATGCGCGAGGTGACCGAGTGAAGGACTACGTGTCTAGCCAAGGGGTGACGCGCGGGGCGGCCGAATGATGACGCGTGGCGTGGCCAAGTGACGACGCGATGGGTAGCCGAGTGAAAGATTGCGTGTCCAGCCAAGTGGCTGAAATTGTCTTCGAAGGAGTTAGCCGGATGCTTTCGAAGCTAATGTAGTGACGAGGTCGGTGTAGTCTGGTTGCGACGCAACAAGACCGGCGTGACAACTGAGTCTGGGTAGAAATGAAGATGGCGCACAGAGCGTCTGAGTGATTATAAAACTTGTCAAAGTTGGATCGAATGCACTTGTTGAAGTGAAGGATCTGATAGGTGATGAAGTACTCGACTACTCAGCAGAATGTCATTCCAAACGAGATGCAGCCCCCGAGTGCGGCGTAGCCCCCGAGCGTACTACAGGCTTCGACAACGGACATGTCGGAATACGAGAAATATAGTTTTGAATGGATGATTTGCAATTCATCGAGTCGGGCTCGGGTAAAGATGAGGAGAAGCTTCCGAGTGATGCTCGAAAGAGGCAAACTCACAAAAGAGTGAAGTGTGAAATTTAATTACAAAAGGGACTTATCTGTCTCATGCCTGACGAGGTCTATATCATTGATACGATGAAGAGGATTCCACAGAGGGTTTGGCTAGATGTGTTTGAAGTCAACAGAGCGACAAGGTCGGTGTTGTGGTGCGCTAGGACCGGTACGGTGACCGAGTCCGAGCAGCGATGAAGTTGGCGCATAAGGTCGTCGAGTGATCGCGTAACTTGTGTAAAAAATGGCACAAGCCAACGAAATAATTTCTCGAGGAAATTTGATGTGTGCTAAAATGATTTGTGTGAATAACACCCATAGACACCCGCTCGGAGTGCAAGGGGTTTG
This sequence comes from Triticum urartu, assembly GCF_003073215.2. Lineage (NCBI taxonomy): Eukaryota > Viridiplantae > Streptophyta > Magnoliopsida > Poales > Poaceae > Triticum > Triticum urartu. Next base: position 484,387,699 of record NC_053025.1, read on the forward strand.
CTAGTTAACTAGCAAGAGTCTGGAAGAGCGAAGGATCCGTTTGAACTTGTCGAAGTGAAGGATCCGACTGAACTCATTGGAATACTGGCTCAAATAAAATGGAAGTGTAAGTGGCGATGCGCGGGGCGGACGAGTGGTGATGAGGTGACCAACCGAATGGTGACGCGCGGGGCGGCCGAGTGGTGAGGTGACCAACCGAGTGGCGACGGCGGCGGCCGAGTGGTGATGAGGTGACCAACCGATGGCGACGCGGGCGGCCGATGATGATGAGGTGACCAACCGAAGGCGACGCGCGGGGCGGCCGAGTGATGATGAGGTGACCAACCTATGGCGATGCGCGGGGCGGTCGAGTGGTTATGAGGTGACCAACCGAGTGGCGACGCGCGGGGCTGCCGAGTGGTTATGAGGTGACCAACCTATGACGACGCGCGGGGCAGCCGAGTGGTTATGAGGTGACCAACCGAGTGGCGACGCGCGGGGCGGCCGAGTGGTGATGAGGTGACCAACCGATGGCGACGCGCGGGGCGGCCGAGTGGTTATGAGGTGACCAACCGACGGCGACGCGCGGGGCGGCCGAGTGGTGATGAGGTGACCAACCGATGGCGACGCGCGGGGCGGCCGAGTGGTGATGAGGTGACCAACCGACGGCACGGGGGCGCCGAGTGGTGATGAGGTGACCAACCGACGGCGACGCGCGGGGCGGCCGAGTGGTGATGAGGTGACCAACCGATGGCGACGCACGGGGCGGCCGAGTGGTGATGAGGTGACCAACCGACTGGCGACGCGCGGGGCGGCCGAGTGGTATGAGGTGACCAACCGACGGCGACGCCGATGGCGACTCACGGGGCGGCCGAGTGGTGATGAGGTGACCAACCGAAGGCGACGCGCGGGGCGGCCAAGTGGTGATGAGGTGACCAACCGAAGGCGACGCGCGGGGCGGCCGAGTGGTGATGAGGTGACCAACCGATGGCGACTCACGGGGCGGCCGAGTGGTGATGAGGTGACCAACCGAAGGCGACGCGCGGGGCGGCCGAGTGGTTATGAGGTGACCAACCGAGTGGCGGCGCGTGGGGCGGCCGAGTGGATTAGACGCGTGGCGCGCAGTGATGTTGCGCGGGGCGTCTGAGTGATGTAGACATGTCCCGTGGAGTGACGATGTGTGGGGCGTCCGAGTGAAGTAGACGGGTCCCCCAAAGTGACAATGTGCGGGGCGTCCGGGTGAAGTAGACGTGTCCCGCGAAGTGACGAAGTGCGGGGCATCCGGATGAAGTAGACACGTCCCGCGGAGTGACGACGCGTAGGGCGTCCGAGTGAAGTAGACACGTCCCGTGGAGTGACGATGTGCGAGGCGTCCGAGTGAAGTAGACGCGTTCCACGGAGTGGTGACGCGCAGGGCGGCCAACTAGGTAAGTTGATGAAGATGTGCCCAGCCAAATGGCAACACGCGGGGCAGCCGAGTGATGGCGTATCCAGCAAACTGATGGTGTGCGGTAGGCGAATGTCTAGACGTTTAATTGTCCAAGAAAACCTGCACATTGTTCGTCCGAGTGCGGAATCCACCCGAATGATATTGGATATTTAGTTGTCCGTATGTACAATGTATGAGGATGAACTATGAAAATACACTTAGCTTGTCGGGCAAGCCGATGAAGATGTGTCCTCCAAATGGTGACGCGATGGCGTCCGAGAGATGAGGACATGTTCAACTGATAGCCACACGGGGCGACCGAGTGCCTGCACGTTAGTCATCTGGATGGAAATAACATCCGAATAAACCGGGGCATTTTAGTTCTCTGTCCGAATGTATGTCCGAGTGTACAGGAGCACCGGTTCGGAGTAACAGGCAGCTGGGCCGGGACACAAGCTGCATGTGCACTCGAGGTTTGCGCAAGTGGCTCCGAAAAGAGTGGACTAACGCCGGATTAATTGTTTTTTTCGAGAGTACGTCAATAGCGTATCATATTTTTATAGAAGGAAGCAGAAAAAATTACAAGATTTTACGACGATGCGAGCATCGCCGTGAATACACCAACTCCAACTCCTTAAACACAAACAACTACTCTCTCACAAATCTACTCAAGCCTACCACTCCCATCCCCGTGAGCTTCCAAGATCTGATCTCTTCTAGTATTTGCTGAGCTAGCCTCATGGGGGAACTCACTTGCTTAGCCCGATTGAAAACTCTTGCATTTTGTTGTTTCCAAAGCAACCAGGCAGCGGCAATGACAAAAGTGTCGAACCCTCATTTGTATGCTTGTCGGAAGTTTCTTCTTGCCCTCAACCACCACTCCTGAAAAGTGTCAAGGACCTGTGGGATCTCCACATTGATCTGCATGGTAAGAAAGCATTGGTGCCAGACTTCCCTCGAATAGACACATTGTGCCAAGATATGATCCGCATTATCTTGTTCCTGCATGCACGTATAGCATGCCGAAGGCGCATCCTGCAGCCCATGTTGGGCTCTTCGGTCTGAAGTCCAGATACGGTATTGCACAGCCAACCATGCAAAGATTTTGCACTTGAGGGTCGCCCAGCTTCGCCAGATGCATGTGGTTGTGCTCGATCTCACCAGCCCCTGGCATAGCCTCTCATATGTGGACCTGGCCGTATAAGAGCCGGACGGATTACAAGGCCATTGAAAGGCATCCTCAGAAGTAACATCTCTCGGAGTGGTAGTAATGACTTGGTGGAGGTGAATAAGTTGGATGTGAGCCATGAAGGATAGATCGCCTCGGATGCCATTGATCCAAGCATTATCAATCATTGCTTGCTGGATCGTCCTTCTATTTCTGATGCGCACATCAACTGCAGCAACGATCATGGGAGCTACATCCACAGCAGCGAAACCTTGAATCCATCGATCAGACCAAAAGAGCACCTTGTCCCCTTTACCTGCTGTTATGTGGATGGTGCTATCAAACATAGCTCTTGCCTCCTCATCAATGTCATTTGTCAGTCCATGCCACGGCCTCTCAGCGTCAGTGCGGTGTAGCCATTCCCAGCGAACACGAAGAGCAAGTGCTTGCAGTTGTAAGTTTTTGACTCCAAGGCCTCCGAACTTTGTAGGTCTGCAAATGGTGTTCCAAGCAACCAGGCATTGTCCTCCGTTGGTTCTGTCTTTTCCAGCCCAGAAAAAAGATTGCATCCAAGTATTGATTTCTTCAAACACCCAGAGTGGTGGGTTTAGAACAAGCAAATGGTGTATTGGTCTAGCTGCTATGACACTCTTGACGAGGATTAATCTGCCTGGTCTCTGAATAAGTCCTCGCTGCCATGCTGGGATAAATTGCTTAACCTGATCTAGCAGCGGTTGCCAATCAGTCCTTGTAAGCTGGTTTATGGCGAGTGGCAATCCGAGATATTTGCATGGAAAACTTCCAGATTGACAGTTTAGGAAGCTTATCACCCTTTCCTTATCCTCTGGATCTCCTCGAATTAAAATGGCAGAAGTCTTCCTGTAGTTGATTCTAAGTCCTGATGCTATCCCAAAGATATTTAGCGCCTCTCTCACACATGCCAGGTCAGCCACAGATGGCCGGATGAACAGGGCCACATCGTCAGCAAAGATGGAAAGCCTCTGTGTATCTTTGATGCCCGAGAAGGAAGAGAGCACACCCTCCCTAGCTGCCTTCCCAATCATAGATTAATTGTAAGGCAAGCGCATAGGCAGCAAATTAATCTCGCATTGAAGACCACCTCATCTTTCTGTTTCCTATAATTGGGCGCATTTACCTGCATGCACATAATCAAGGAAGACGTGACCCACTCACCTTGCATGGTTAAATGAAACGAAGGCATCATGGCAAGCAACCGGCGATGGAGGGAAGAACCGCCGCGACCGGGGGCCTGACGGGCTCCCTATTTCAGTGCCGCGCCGGGTCTGCGCGCATGCCACGGTGACCACGTCGGAGAAGCTGGTGAGGGAGGAGTGTGCAGCGTGCCTACGACGCCGGCGGGAGGGGCGCCTCCACTATGGAGATCGCTGTCGAGCGGATGACCGGGCCGAGAAGCTCCGCATTGCTGGCCAGGCTCATGTCTCTGTGGAGCAGGAAGGGAGGACCGCTGCACCATTAGCATCAGGCCGGCGGCAGGATTCGGGAACACCGTTGGAGGTGTGTTTCCGGCGTGGATGGACATGTCGGAGGTCGGTGAAGCCGGGGAGGTGGCAATTGACTTCATGGAGACGTTGGCAGTTGGCGACGAAGAAGACAGGCGACAGCGGACTGGCCATGTCAGGAGCTCGGCTTCCATGGCCCTCGTCCAAACAGTGGCGCTGTTACTCGTGCTCTCTGGTTGATGTGAAGAAGATGAAGCCGCCGTCCTCCTCGTCTTGTATCTTTTCTTTTCCTTTTGATTGATCAAAACTCCATAGGACTCGCATGAGCATGTGTACATACAGAAAAAACAACCATTATTAGTAGAATAAAGATCGATTGTAAAGCAAAAGACAGGATCGAATGAAACTTCCTGATTCCTCTATACGAAGAGTATCATGTCTTTCAAGTGAGTGGAGCGATGTCTGAAACATCCTTAATCAAATTCTCCATGGATGATTGTTGATCGACGGACGAAGATCGAAGAAATAAAACCATTTGCATCACGGCTCAATAGACGCCATGCCCCACGGTGGGCGCCAACTGTCGTGGTAATGATTCCGACAATAAGAGAGGGGTAGGATAAAGGATCATGATCTATCGAGATGCATATGGGTGACACGGTGGTTTTAGCGAGTTCGGACCTCTCACGGTAGAGATAACAACCCTACGTCTCGTGCTCCGGAGAGGCTTTGTTTTATCTTAGTATGTATCCGGAGATTACAATGAGAGGAGAACAGATCCCCGTAGTCCTGAGACTAATGGTGAAAAAGAGAGAGACATGGAAGAAGAGAAAGCCCCTAGTCTAGTGGTGGGGGTGGCCTATATAGAGTGTGCCACCCCCTCACCTCCTATGTTACAAAGTGGGGCATGAATGCCATAAAGCCAGCCCACTATCAAGCCTTCACTATGAGAATGATGTCGACTGCTTTGCTGCCTGCTGGTCTTCGTATATCTGAGTGAGTCGTACGGTCGAGTGGTGAACTGTCATCCGAGTGGATGGTATGCTGCTTGGTCGAGTGGATAGTATACTGCTTGTCCGAGTGGATAGTATGTCTCTATGAAATTTACCTGGACCCACATGTTGTGTGGACCCCATGCTTCATGATATGTCGACCCTTCGTGTGCCTACCTATTATGTGTATCCCCAACACCGCCGGAGGGGGCATTGATCACGGAGGGCCTCTACATCAACTCCATGGCCTCTCCGGTGATGTGTGAGTAGTTTACTTCAGACCTTTGGGTCCATAGCTAGTATCTAGATGGCTTCTTCTCTCTCTTTGGATCTCAATACAAAGTTCTCCTTGATTCTCTTGGAGATCTATTCGATGTAATCTTCTTTTGCGGTGTGTTTGTCGAGATCCGATGAATTGTGGGTTTATGATCAAGTCTATCTATGAACAATATTTGAATATTCTCTGAATTCTTTTATGTATGATTGGTTTATCTTTGCAAGTCTCTTCGAATTATCAGTTTGGTTTGGCCTACTAGATTGATCTTCTTGCAATGGGAGAAGTGCTTAGCTTTGGGATCAATCTTGCGGTGCTCGATCCCAGTGACAGAAAGGTAAACGACACGTATTGTATTGTTGCCATCGAGGATAAAAAGATGGGGTTTACATCATATTGCATGAGTTTATCCCTCTACATCATGTCATCTTACTTAAGGCGTTACTCTCTTCTTATGAACTTAATACTCTAGATGCATGTTGGATAGCGGTCGATGTGTGGAGTAATAGTAGTAGATGCAGGCAGGAGTCGGTCTACTTGTCACGAACGTTATGCCTATATACATGATCATGCCTAGATATTCTCATAATTATTCGCTTTTCTATCAATTGCTCGATAGTAATTTGTTCACCCACTGTAATACTTATGCTATCTTGAGAGAAGCCACCAGTGAAACCTATGGCCCCGGGTCTATTTTCCATCATATTAATCTCCCGTCAACAAGTTATTTCTGCATCGTTTATTTTGCTTTATTTACTTTCAATCTATATCATAAAAATACCAAAAATATTTATCTTATCATTATTATCTCTATCAGATCTCACTCTTGCAAGTGGCCGTGAAGGGATTGACAACCCCTTATCGCGTTGGTTGCGAGGTTCTTATTTGTTTATGTAGGTACGAGGTGACTCGCGCGTGGTCTCCTACTGGATTGATACCTTGGTTCTCAAAAACTGAGGGAAATACTTATGCTGCTTTACTGCTCCACCCTTTCCTCTTCAAGGGAAAACCAACGCAGTGCTTAAGAGGTAGCAGACCCCCTCCTTCCTTCTCTTCTCTTCCTCCTTCCCTTCTTCTCCTACTTGGACTAGGAAAGGGGGGGACCAAATCCTACTTGGACCGGGAGTCCAAGTAGGACTCCCCCCATGGCGCACCCCCCATAGGGCCGGCCACCTCTCCTTCCCCCTTTATATACTTGGGAGGGGGCACCCCAAAGACACACCAAGTCTTCTCTTAGCCGTGTGCGGTGCCCCCCTCCACAGTTACACACCTCGGTCATATTGTCGTAGTGCTTAGGCGAAGCCCTGCGCCCGTAACTTCATCATCACCGTCATCACGCCGTCGTGCTGACGAAACTCTCCTTCGGCCTCAACTGGATCAAGAGCTCGAGGGACGTCATCGAGCTGAACGGGTGCTGAACGTGGAGGTGCCGTACGTTCGGTACTTGGATCGGTTGGATCGCGAAGACGTTCGACTACATCAACCGCGTTACTAAACGTTTTCGCTTTCGGTCTACGAGGGTACGTGGACACACTCTCCTGGCTCGTTGCTATGCTTCTCCTAGATAGATCTTGCGTGATCATAGGAATTTTTTTCGAAATACTGCATTCCCCAACACAAAGGGTTCAACTCTCATTCGACACACACACCATAGCAAGGAGAAGAGGGAGAGCTCTACCCTTCTTCCTCCTCTAGCAATACAGCTCTAGGAGCAACTCTGTATACTCTTGATCATAGTCATCTCAGTAGGACTAGGGGTGTTATCTCTCCGGAGAGCCCCAAACCTGGGTACGTCTTGTGTACTCCCGAGCTCGTGCTCACTCTCGCTTCCGGAACCCGAGGACGTCCTCATGGCTCCACCCACGATAAGCCACCCCCTGGCATCTGCCGTGAGATTACCACGACAGTCCTGTTTTGACATGTACAAAATAGTCTGTCTTGCTCGCTTCACTGTTGTAACTATATATTAGCCCTAGTCATGTGTGCTTACAAAAACATCTCAGGATGAAGTGACATTAACACAAAGATCTGAGAGCAGTGCGGCATGGCCGTTACCAAATGATTATGGATTGGAATTGGAATGTGCTGATGTTCTCGAGCATCAACTAGAGGTGGCAAGACAACGTGTACATGATTCTCAACATGCAATCAACATGTTGAGACTAGAGTTGCAATTATTAGATGCAAGAGTCAACAAAAATGAAACAAGACACTGAGGTAACCACAAAGGAATTGGAGATTTTGCAGACTAAAATTTGTGCTATCTGAATCCGGCCAATCCTATTTTCTGAAGAGATTATGGTTCAAATGGTAAGTTCTGTTGATGCGTGTCCATGATGTATGAGCTTTATTTGCCCAGTGTATGTAATTTGCTGTTTTTGTACGCTTTATTATCACTGGTGCCGAACTATAATGCCCAGTGGGTATAATTTGTTGTAATTTCTTTATTATATAGTGTAGAATTATTCTTCATTTCTATGCCTTAGTCTCTTTATTGTATAGTGTAGGTTTTTTAGAGGCGATAGTATAGACTAGGATATTTCTTTGTATATGCTATATCATTGAAACGGGGGCCAACACGCCCAAACATTACCTGGGCGCCATCCGAACGAACAAACATGTGTAGTCAAAGCGGGCCTTAATTGGGTTGGTCAACTTAATATTTAGTGGATCCCAATTGATGTGGCCCACCGTAACAACGGCTCTTAGCACGTCGTTAACAGGCCGAAAGCTCGATAGGGCCGTATAAATGGAAATGGCCCGCAGGCCTCTAGCAGGCTGAAATAAATGTCAATTTTGTCTCGGCCCTTTTACTTGATGGGCCAGTAAGAGGCCGAAAGTGTTTTGGGCCAAAAGAGGCCCAATTTACAAACTAGGCTTTTAACACGCCGAAAGTCGCGTCGGGCTAAAATTGTGCCCTGCGAAACGTGGGCCGCTAATGGACCAAAAATCAGGTGGCACCGTCAAAGGCCCAACTGTTGTGCGGGCCGTTAACAGGCCGAAAGACAAAATGGGCTAGGAATTGGCCTATTTACAGAATGGGCCGAGGAAAGGCCAAAAGTCACAACGGGCTAGAAGTTGGCCCAACTACATAATGGGCCGAGAAAAGGCCAAAAGACGTACCGGCGACATATTGGACCATATCTATAATGGGATACTAACAGGCCGAAAGAAGGGTGGGCCGTAATTGGCCCAAAGACGTAGCGGGCTGATACGTCTCCAACGTATCTACTTTTCCAAACACTTTTGCCCTTGTTTTGGACTCTAACTTGCATGATTTGAATGGAACTAACCCGGACTGATGCTGTTTTCAGCAGAATTACCATGGTGTTATTTATGTGCAGGAGCAAACATTCTCGGAATGACCTGAAACTTCACGGAGCTACTTTTTAGAAAATAAGAAAAATACCTGCAAAAGATGAAGGCCAGGGGGGCACCACCTTGCCACGAGGGTGGGGGGCGCGCGCCCCTACCTCGTGGGTCCCCTGTTGCATCTCCGACTCCAACTCCATATATTGAGTTTCGACGAGAAAAAAATTAGAGAGAAGAAATCATCGCATTTTACGATACAGAGCCGCCGCCAAGCCCTAAAACCTCCCAGGAGGGCTGATCTGGAGTCCGTTCGGGGCTCCGGAGAGGGGAATCCGTCGCCATCGTCATCATCAACCATCCTCCATCACCAATTTCATGATGCTCACCATCGTGCGTGAGTAATTCCATCGTAGGCTTGCTGGACAGTGATGGGTTGGATGGGATCTATCATGTAATCGAGTTAGTTTTGTTAGGGTTTGATCCCTAGTGTCCACTATGTTCTGAGATTGATGTTGCTATGACTTTGCTATGCTTAATGCTTATCACTAGGGCACGAGTGCCATGATTTCAGATCTGAACCTATTATGTTTTCATCAATATATGAGTGTTCTTGATCCTATCTTGCAAGTCTATAGTCACCTATTATGTGTTATGATCCGTTAACCCCGAAGTGACAATAATCGGGATACTTACCGGTGATGACCGTAGTTTGAGGAGTTCATGTATTCACTATGTGTTAATGCTTTGTTCCGGTTCTCTATTAAAAGGAGGCCTTAATATCCCTTAGTTTCCGTGAGGACCCCGTTGCCACGGGAGGGTAGGACAAAATATGTCATGCAAGTTTCCATAAGCATGTATGACTATGTTCGGAATACATGCCTACATTATATCAATGAACTGGAGCTAGTTCTGTGTCACCCTAGGTTATGACTGTTACATGATGAATCGCATCCGGCATAATTCTCCATCACTGATCCATTGCCTACGAGCTTTCTATATATTGTTCTTTGCTTATTTACTTTTCCGTTTCTATTGCTATCATCACTACAAAATACCAAAAACATTGCTTTTACTACTGTTACCTTTTGCTACCGTTACCACTACTATCATATTACTTTGCTACTAAACACTTTGCTACAGATATTAAGTTTCCAAGTGTGGTTGAATTCACAACTCATCTGCTAATACTTGAGAGTATTCTTTGGCTCCCCTTGTGTCGAATCAATAAATTTGGGTTGAATACTTTACCCTCGAAAACTATTGCGATCCCCTATACCTGTGGGTTATCACGACTATTTTCTGGCGCCGTCGCCGGGGAGTATAGCTCTATTCTTTGAGTCACTTGGGATTTATATCTGCTTATCATTATGAAGAACTTGAGAGATCCAAAAACCAAGATCTATCCCTCAACTACGAGGGGAGGTAAGGAACTGCCATCTAGCTCTGCACTTGATTCACCTTCTGTTATGAGTAAGTTTGTGACACCTACACCTGCTTCTGCTATTCGTTCTGATATGTCGCATGTTATCGATGATGCCACTTCGGCTATGCATGATACTTATGATGAAACTACCTCTATGCCTGATACTACTTTGCCACTTAGTGATTTTCTTGATGAACAAATTGCTAGGGCTAGAGAAATTGAAAATATTGAATCTGATGATACTGATGAAAGTGATGATGAAGAATCACTTGTTATTCCTAAGGGTTATGTTTTTTGATCAAGAAGCTTCTTTCGCTATCTTAGCCTGCGAACATAGAAATGAACTCAAAAGGTTATTAGCTAAATGGAGTAAGCAATCTCTAAGTGCTAGAATGAAACCTGGTCCTGCTTTTGCTACTTCACCTATCTTTGTTACCGATAAGGATTATGAATTCTCTATTGATCCTAATATAATTACTTTGGTTGAATCTGATCCTTTTCATGGTTATGAATCTGAAACTGTTGTGGCACACCTTACTAAATTAAATGATATAGCTACCCTGTTTACTAAAGATGAGAGAACTCGCTACTTTTATATCCTTAAAATATTTTCATTCTCATTAAAGGGTGATGCTAAGATATGGTTTAATTCTCTTGATCCTGGTTGTGTGCGTAGTCCCCAGGATATGATCTATTACTTCTCTGCTAAATATTTCCTTGCTCATAAGAAACAAGCTGCTTTAAGGGATATATATAATTTTGTGCAAATTGAAGAAGAGAGTCTCCCACAAGCTTGGGGGAGGCTTCTCCAATTACTTAATGCTTTGCCTGATCATCCTCTTAAGAAAAATGAAATACTTGATATATTTTATAATGGACTAACCGATACCACCAGAGATTACCTGGATAGTTGTGTTGGTTCTGTTTTCAGGGAAAGAACACCGGATGAAGCTGAAATTTTATTGAACAATATGTTGACAAATGAAAATAATTGGACACCTCCAGAGCCAATTCCTGAGCCTATTCCTAAACCAACTCCGAAGAAGAGGGGTATTCTATTTCTCAGTCCTAAAGATATGCAAGAGGCAAAGAAATCTATGAAAGAAAAAGGTATTAAAGCTGAAGATGTTAAGAATTTACCTCCTATTGAAGAAATACATGGTCTTAATTTACCGCCTGTTGAAGAAACATATAATCCAAATCCTTCTCCTATTGAAGGAACTCATGGTCTTGATAACCCGACACATGTAGTAAAGGTAAATTCTCTTTATAGATATGATAAAGCTGAAATCCCATTTACTAAATTTGCTGGCCCATGTTTAGATGAGTTTGATAAATTTATGGCTAAGCAAGAAGACTTTAATGCTTATTTTGGTAGACAATTGAAATACAATTCAAATATTCTTGAACACTTGGGTGATTATATGGCTAATGTTAAAGGTGAACTTAAACTTATTAGTAAACATGCTTCTATGGTTACCACTCAAGTAGAACAAGTACTTAAAGCTCAAAATGATTTGCTCAATGAATTGAATAGTAAATATAATGATTATGTTGTTAGAGTGGCTACTAGAACTTGTAGAATGACTCGGGAACCTTTGTATCCTGAAGGCCACCCTAAGAGAATTGAGCAAGATTCTCAGAGAAATAATATAGATGCACCTAGTTCTTCTAAAAAGAAGAAAAAGAAAAATGATAGGACTTTGCATGCTTCTAGTGATCCTATTGTTGAAACACCTGAGAATCCAAATGATATTTCTATTTCTGATGCTAAAACTCAATCTGGTAATGAACCTGAAACTAGTAATAATGTTAACGATAATGTTCATAATGATGCTCAACCTAGTAATGATAATGATATAGAAATTGAACATGTTGTTGATCTTGATAACCCACAATCAAAGAATCAACGATATGATAAGAAAGACTTTGTTGCTAGGAAACATGGTAAAGAAAGAGAGCCTTGGGTTCAGAAACCCATGCCTTTTCCCCCCAAACCATCCAAGAAAAAGGATGATGAGGATTTTGAGCGCTTTGCTGAAATGATTAGACCTATCTTTTTGCATATGCGATTAACTGATATGCTCAAAACCAACCCTTATGCTAAGTATATGAAAGATATCATTATAAATAAAAGAAAATACCGGAAGCTGAAATTTCCACCATGCTTGCTAATTATACTTTTAAGGGTGGAATACCAAAGAAACTAGGAGATCCCGGTGTACCCACTATACCATGCTCTATTAAAAGAAACTATGTTAAAACTGCTTTATGTGATCTTGGAGCCAGTGTTAGTGTTATGCCTCTCTCTTTATATCGTAGACTTGATTTGAATAAGTTGGCACCTACTAAAATATCTTTGCAAATGGCTGATAAATCAACTGCTATACCTGTTGGTATTTGTGAGGATGTGCCTGTTGTAGTTGCAAATGTTACTATTTTAACGGACTTTGTTATTCTTGATATTCCCGAGGACGATAGTATGTATATTATTCTTGGAAGACCCTTTTTGAATACTGTAGGGGCTGTTATTGATTGCACTAAAGGCAATGTCACTTTTCATGTTAATGGTAATGAGCATACAGTACACTTTCCGAGGAAACAACCTCAAGTTCATAGTATCAACTCTATTGGAAAAATTCCATCAATTATATTTGGAGGTTTTGAATTTCCTCTTCCTACTGTCAAGAAGAAATATGATATTCTTATTATTGGGGATGTACATATCCCCATTGAGGTAACATAGTGTTATTCGAAATTTCTCTGGTTCCATGTTATTCGGAATGAGTTCGTTAACAAGACTTGATCAACCTTGTTAGTGGATTCCTTTTGATGATCATGAGATGGATGAAACTAGAAGGCACAACCTTCTGCACCCCACTTTTACTTTCTGTTATTTATATTAAATAAAATAAAAATAAATATGTTTTTGTCTGTTATCTGATTATCCGTCCAATATAAAAATACCCTGAAAATAAAAGTTCTCCAAATGCCCTGAAATTTAAATATGATTTTTTTCTAGAATATTATAGAATATTTGGCACTGAGTGACGGGGAACGTAGTAAATTCAAAAATTTCCTACGCACACGCAAGATCATGGTGATGCATAGCAATGAGAGGGGAGAGTGTTGTCCACGTACCCTCGTAGACTGAAAGCGGAAGCGTTAGCATAACATGGTTGATGTAGTCGTACGTCTTCACGATCCGACCGATCCAAGTACCGAACGCATGGCATCTCCGAGTTCAGCACACGTTCAGCTCGATGATGTCCCGCGAACTCCGATCCAGCAGAGCTTTACGGGAGAGTTCCGTCAGCACGACGGCATGCTGACGGTGATGATGTTGCTACCGACGCAGGGCTTCGCCTAAGCACCGCTACGATATGACTGAGGTGGAATATGGTGGAGGGGGGCACCACACACGGCTGGGAGAGATCAACTGATCAACTTGTGTGTCTAGAGGTTCCCCCTGCCCCTGTATATAAAGGAGCAAGGGGGAGGCCGGCCGGCCCTCTATGGGCGTGCCAGGAGGAGGAGTCCTCCTCCTAGTAGGAGTAGGACTCCCCTTTCCTACTCCTACTAGGAGGAGGAAAGGAAGGAGGAGAAGGAGAAGGAAGGAGAAGGAAGGAGAAGGAGGAAAAGGAGGAAAGGGGGGCCGGCCCCCTAGTACAATTCGGTTTGGGCTAGGGGGGCCGCGCGCCCTGCCTCCTCTCTTCCACCACTTGGCCCATGAGACCCATTACTTCTTCCTCGCATTCCCATAACTCCCCGGTACCCCCGAAAATACCCGAATCACTCGGAACCTTTCCGATGTCCGAATATAGTCATCCAATATATCGATCTTTACGTCTTGACCATTTCGAGACTCCTCGTCATGTCCTTAATCTCATCCGGGACTCCGAACTCCTTCGGTACATCAAAACATATAAAATCATAATATAACTGTCATCGAACTTTAAGCGTGCGGACCCTACGGGTTCGAGAACTATGTAGACATAACCGAGACACATCTCCGGTCAATAACCAATAGCGGAACCTGGATGCTCATATTGGCTCCCACATATTCTACGAAGATCTTTATCGGTCAGACCGCATAACAACATACGTTGTTCCCTTTGTCATCGGTATGTTACTTGCCCGAGATTCGATCGTCGGTATCTCAATACCTAGTTCAATCTCGTTACCGGCAAGTCTCTTTACTCGTTCCGTAATACATCATCCCGCAACTAACTCATTAGTTGCAATGCTTGCAAGGCTTAAGTGGTGTGCATTACCGAGAGGGCCCAGAGATACCTCTCCGACAATCGGAGTGACAAATCCTAATCTCGAAATACGCCAACCCAACAAGTACCTTCGGATACACCTGTAGAGCACCTTTATAATCACCCAGTTACGTTGTGACATTTGGTAGCACACAAAGTGTTCCTCTGGTAAACGGGAGTTGCATAATCTCATAGTCATCGGAACATGTATAAGTCATGAAGAAAGCAATAGCAACAAACTAAACGATCAAGTGCTATGCTAACGGAATGGGTCAAGTCAATCACATCATTCTCCTAATGATGTGATCCCATTAATCAAATGACAACTCATGTCTATGGTTAGGAAACATAACCATCTTTGATCAACGAGCTAGTCAAGTAGAGGCATACTAGTGACACTCTGTTTGTCTATGTATTCACACATGTATTATGTTTCCGGTTAATACAATTCTATCATGAATAATAAATATTTATCATGATATAAGGAAATAAATAATAACTTTATTATTGCCTCTAGGGCATATTTCCTTCAGTCTCCCACTTGCACTAGAGTCAATAATCTAGTTCACATCGTCATGTGATTTAATACCAATAGTTCACATCACCATGTGATTAACACCCACAGTTCACATCGACATGTGACCAACACCCAAAGGGTTTACTAGAGTCAATAATCTAGTTCACATCGCTATGTGATTAACACCCAAAGAGTACTGAGGTGTGATCATGTTTTGCTTGTGAGAGAAGTTTAGTCAACGGGTCTGCCACATTCAGATCCGTAAGTATTTTGCAAATTTCTATGTCAACAATGCTCTGCACAGAGCTACTCTAGCTAATTGCTCCCACTTTCAATATGTATCCAGATTGAGATTTAGAGTCATCTGGATCAGTGTCAAAATTTGCATCGACGTAACCCTTTACGACGAACCTTTTGTCACTTCCATAATCGAGAAACATATCCTTATTCCACTAAGGATAATTTTGACCAATGTCCAGTGATCTACTCCTAGATCACTATTGTACTCCTTTACCAAACTCAGGGCAGGGTATACAATAGGTATGGTACACAACATGGCATACTTTATAGAACCTATGGCTGAGGCATAGGGAATGACTTTCATTCTCTCTCTATCTTCTGCCGTGGTCAGGTTTTGAGTCTTACTCAACTTCACACCTTGTAACATAGGCAAGAACTCCTTCTTTGACTGTTCCATTTTGAACTACTTCAAAATCTTGTCAAGGTATGTACTCATTGAAAAACTTATCAAGCATCTTGATCTATCTCTATAGATCTTGATGCTCAATATGTAAGCAGCTTCACTGAGATATTTCTTTGAAAAAACTCCTTTCAAACATTCCTTTATGCTTTGCAGAATAATTCTACATCATCTCCGATCAACAATATGTCATACATATACTTATCAGAAATGTTGTAGTGCTCCCACTCACTTTTTTGTAAATACAGGCTTCATCGCAAGTCTGTATAAAACTATATGCTTTGATCAACTTATCAAAGCGTATATTCCAACTCCGAGATGCTTGCACCAGTCCATAGATGGATCGCTGGAGCTTGCATATTTTGTTAGTGCCTTTAGGATCGACAAAACCTTCTGGTTGCATCATATACAAATCTTCTTTAATAAATCCTATTAAGGAATGCAGTTTTGTTTATCCATTTGCCAGATTTCATAAAATACGGCAATAGCTAACATGATTCGGATAGACTTAAGCATAGATACGAGTGAGAAATTCTCATCGTGGTCAACACCTTGCACTTGTCAAAAACCTTTTTGCGACAATTCTAGCTTTGTAGATAGTAACACTACTATCATCGTCCGTCTTTCTCTTGAAGATCCATTTAATCTCAATGGCTCGCCGATCTTTGGGCAAGTCAATCAAAGTCCATACTTTGTTCTTATACATGGATCTCATCTCAGATCTCATGGCCTCAAGCCATTTCACGAAATCTGGGCTCATCATCGCTTCCTCATAGTTTGTAGGTTCGTCATGGTCAAGTAACATGACCTCCAGAACAGGATTACTGTACCACTCTGGTGCGGATCTCACTCTGGTTTACCTACGAGGTTCGGTAGTAACTTGATCTGAAGTTACATGATCATCATCATTAGCTTCCTCACTAATTGGTGTAGTAGTCACAGGAACAGATTTCTGTGATGAACTACTTTCCAATAAGGGAGCAGGTACAGTTACCTCATCAAGTTCTACTTTTCTCCCACTCACTTCTTTCGAGAGAAACTCCTTCTCTAGAAAGGACCCATTCTCAGCAATGAATATCTTGCCTTCGGATCTGTGATAGAAGACGCACTTCTCTGATTTGGGTTTGAGCTTATCAGGTTGAAACTTTTTCACATAAGCATTGCAACCTCAAACTTTAAGAAACGACAGCTTAGGTTTCTTGCCAAACCATAGTTCATACGGTGTCGTCTCAACGGATTTAGATGGTGCCCTATTTAACGTGAATGTAGCTGTCTCTAATGCATAACCTCAAAACTATAGTGATTAATCGGTAAGAAACATCATAGATTGCACTATATCCAATAATAGTACGGTTATGACGTTCGGACACACCATTATGATGTGGTGTTGTGACGCCCGGATAATCAAGCTACAGTAAACCCTTGCTAATGGTGCCACGTCACCTCGATTTCTGTTAATAAACTCACGTTAGTTCGAAACGATTCAAATTCAAATTTTAATTAAAGGCAAACAATAATAGTTTTCAAATATTAAAACTAAAATGTTCGGAGTGAGCCAAATAATGCATAGGTAATTATGGCGGAGGAACTACACTTTTTTTTAAATGTTCAAATACTCTAAAGTGATTTAAATAGTAGCAAAATCAATTATATAAATGCCTTTGGTATTTTATAAATTGCTAAACTATTTTAATTCGGGGTAAAAACTTTTCATGGCAGTCGGTTATTCTGGAACATTACTTTAGGGGCTATTGTCATATTTTACTAAACTAAAATTAGTGTGTAAATAAAAAGAAAACAGAAACAAAAAAAATTAAATAAAAAGAAAACAAAGATAAATATAAGACAACCCCTGGCTCCCCCTGGGCCTCGGCCCACTCCTACCCATCCATCCCAATTCCCCCCGCACCGGTTGCCCCTCTCCTGTTCCTCGGTCTCAAACCGCAATAGGGACGTGCTCCCGCCCGACCACCTCGCCGGCCACGCCGACGAGGAGATAAGGGCGCCACGCCCCGACTCCTCAATCCTATCCCCCCCACTCGCTCGCTCCCTTCTCCCTCTCTACTGTGCCCTGCCTCCCTCCTCAGATCCCCCTCCTTCCTGATCTCCGCCATGGACGCGTCGTCGGTGTAGCCATCACCGATGGCCTCCTCGCTGCCAGAGACCGCGCCAGGGGCACCGTCTTCGTCGCCTACTTCGACTACATGGGCGAGATTGAGCCGGAAGCCACCGGGACGCCCACTGCTTCCCCGTCCTCAACCTCCATCCGTCTCGGTCGCCGCCGCCGTCACCAACACCGGCCACCTCTGCTGCTCCTAAGCCACTCGACGGGCCTCCTTGTGCCTGCTCGGTGAGCACATCCTCTCCCCTCCCGTTCTTGCGCCGTAGGCCGCCGTCCCCGAGCTCGTCCGAGCTGCCGCGTACGCGTACGTGCGTGCGTGTTGTGACTGCTTCTATGCACGCGCGCCGGCCTCGCCGTGGTCTAGTGCTACTTCGCCTGCTACTGCTCCAACGCCGCCCCGTACGGCGCTCGCCGACCCGCCACACGCGTGTCACCACGCCCGCACGGACCAGCCCTGCCCTTGATCGTGCCCGTAGTCGCCGCGACCGTGCCGCCCGCGCCCAACGCCCCTGGCCTCCGCTGCTGCTCACGCCGCGACTTGCTGCTCGCCTGAGCTCCTGCGCCCGCCCGCCGCACGCACCAGGCGCCCGTGCTGCTCACTGCAGCTCTGCCTGCTGTACTACTTGCCGCTGCCGCTGGGCGATGCTCTGCTGCCCACTGCTGCGTCTGGCCCTGACCGGCCTTGCCGTGCAGCCCCGCTCCTCGCGCCCTGCCTTGGCCGTCCTTTGCAGGCGCCGCAGCTCGTCTCCGGCGCACACCCACGCCCCGCGTCCGTCCCGCCCTGCGCCCAACATGCGCGGCCCCGTGCACGCCGCTCGCTTCGCTGCTGCTTTCCTGCTCCCGCAGGTGCCTGCTGCTATGCTACGCGGCTACAGTAACATTCAGTTACTGTAGCTAGTGCTAGCTTTTCTAATTTGACATTGTCTGACCCTCCGTACAGCCTCTAAACAACGACTAAACAGCAGTTAAAATGGGTAAAAATAATATAAGTAGAAAGTATACTTGACAAACTCCATTTTATCCCACTGGACCAAATCTTTTCGATGCATGGATTAAATCCTACAAAAATCACAAAATGCCATCTTCTCTTATAACTAGCATTGTGTGTGTGTATACAGCCACCACTGGCCATGGCCGATTGCTTGTTGTGTGTGCGTGCTTTGTGTTTCTGGCCGGATGGGCCACTACTAAATGGCCGGCCATAGATTAGGATTAGTCTTATTTAATAACTAACCCAAAACAGGTATTGGTACTAAGTCTAGATGCTATGTAGAATATAACTTAGGGGCCCCTCCACTATTTAGACTAATTAACTAATCTGCTATACAAATGACCCTATGACACTTGGGCCCCGCTATGACCTGACTAGTCAACCTTGACTGGTCAACTGCTGACTAACCCCCTGGCCCCACTTGTAATACGCTCTAGCTAGCGTAGCTTTAGGTGACAAAACTATTTACTTTTTTCTTAATTCGAATTAATATATTTTAAAAAATTGTTTAGATCTTTGAAAAATCTTAGAAAATAATCTGTAACTCGGATGAAAAAGTTTTATACATGAAAGTTGCTCAGAAAAACGAGACGAATCTGAATATGCGGCCCGTTTGTCCATCACGCATCCCTAGCATAGCGAACACGCAACTTTCCCCCTCTGATTCATCTGTGCGAAAACGCGAAACACCGGGGATATTTTCCCGGATGTTTCCCCCCTTCACCGGTATCACTTATCCCTGCGTTAGATCACCCCTGGCACCGTGTATTACCTCGTTATGTTTTGTGATGCTTTATTTGCTCCGTATTTATTATTTCTTCCCCCTCTTCTCTCCGGTAGACACCGAGACCGACGCCGCTGCTACCCAGTACGACTACGGTGTTGACGACCCCTCTCTCTTGCCAGAGCGACCAGGCAAGCCCCCCCTTTGATCACCAGATATCGCCTATTCTTCTCTCTACTGCTTGCATTAGAGTAGTGTAGCATGTTACTGATTTTCGTTATCCTATCCTGATGCATAGCCTGTCCTTGCTACTACTGTTGTTACCTTTACCTGCAATCCTAAATGCTTAGTATAGGATGCTAGTGTTCCATCAGTGGCCCTACACTCTTGTCCGTCTGCCATGCTATACTACTGGGTCGTGATCACCTCGGGAGGTGATCACGGGCATATGATATATACTTATACTGTTACATTACTTATGATAATGTTCGGAGATGGGGGCTGAAGGGGCAGGTGGCTCCATCCAGGTAGTGGTGGGCCTGAGTTCACGACGGCCCCCGACTGTTACTTTGAGGCGGAGCGACAAGGCAGGTTAAGACCACCTAGGAGAGAGGTGGGCCTAGCCCTGGTCGGCATTCGCGGATACTTAACACGCTTAACGAGATCTTGGTATTTGATCTGAGTCTGGCTACTGGCCTATACGCACTAACCATCTACGCGGGGACAGTTATGGGCATTCGACGTCATGGTATCAGCCGAAGCCTTCGTGACGTCAGCGACTGAGCGGCGCGCGCTGGGTTGGACCGCGTAACGCAACTTCCTTTGTAATGGAGGTTGCTAGGTCTGCTCTCCGGCCGCGTTCGCAACGTGCAGGTGTGCAAAGGGCGATGGGCCCAGACCCCTGCGCCATAGGGTTTAGACCGGCGTGTTGACCTCTCTGTTGTGCCTAGGTAGGGTTGCGACGTGTTGATCTTCCGAGGCCGGGCATGACCCAGGAAAGTGTGTCCGGACAAATAAGATCGAGCGTGTTGGGATATGTGGTGCACCCTTGCAGGGAAGTTAATCTATTCGAATAGCCGTGATCTTCGGTAACAGGACGACTTGGAGTTGTACCTTGACCTTATGACAACTAGAACCGGATACTTAATAAAACACACCATTCCAAGTGCCAGATACAACCGGTGATCACTCTCTCACAGGGCGACGAGGGGAGGATCATCGGTTAGGATTATGCTATGCGATGATACTTGGTGAACTTACCATCTACTCTCTTCTACATGCTGCAAGATGGAGGTTACCAGAAGCGTAGTCTTCGATAGGACTAGCTATCCCCCTCTTATTCCGGCTTTCTGCAGTTCAGTCCACATATGATACCCTTATTCCATTTGATACCAATGCATACATATGTAGTGTAGCTCCTTGCTTGCGAGTACTTTGGATGAGTACTCACGGTTGCTTTGCTCCCTCTTTTCCCCCTTTCTATACTCGATTGCTGCGACCAGACGATGGAGCCCAAGAGCCAGACGCCACTGTCGATGAAGACTACTACTACTCGGGAGGTGCCTACTACTACGTGCAGCCCGCTGATGACGACCAGGAGTAGTTTAGGAGGATCCCAGGCAGGAGGCCTGCGCCTCTTTCAATCTGTATCCCAGTTTGTGCTAGCCTTCTTAAGGCAACTTGTTTAACTTATGCCTGTACTTAGATATTGTTGCTTCCACTGACTCGTCTATGATCGAGCACTTGTATTCGAGCCCTCGAGGCCCCTGGCTTGTATTATGATGCTTGTATGACTTATTTTATTTGTAGAGTTGTGTTGTGATATCTTCCCGTGAGTCCCTGATCTTGATCATACATGTTTGCGTGTATGATTAGTGTACGATTGAATCGGGGGCGTCACAAGTTGGTATCAGAGCCGACTGCCTATAGGAATCCCCCTTCCACACTCCTTGGCCGAAGTTGAGTCTAGACATTACAAAAACTATTACTGACATGGCTGTGTGCCTTACGGGTCCACGTCGCCATCTGGGTGGTATTAGGATCTTTTACTCCTCGATCCTTACTCTGGGACTCTGAACTCTCTTCTACTCGGGTTAAATGATTTTTCTAAAATCTAACTTTAGGTTCTCGAAAATACTTCTCCCGGAGAGCCCCTTCACTCTAGATGATCGCCTGTTGCACCTGAAAATTTTGAAGATACTCTCCGATGTTTCCTCGAGACCCTTGTGCCCTTCGCTGTTGCAATCCCATACCACCAGTAAATCCCTATGGGAAGCTACATACACTTGTCGGTCATAACTTCATCTCCAATTTGGTCTTGTTATTACAAGATACCCTGAAATACTTCGGATATTCCGAGAATCCCTTGTGTCTACTGCCCTGCAGTTCTTTGCCGCCTGAATGCCCCTATGGATAATTCCTCGCACTTACCGAGTATCCTCTCATCCCCAGTTGATTCATGTATTTCATAAAAGTCTTCGAAATACCATTCGATCTTCCGAAAATCCTGAGCAGCCTATTGATCTTGAAATTCTTGCTTGCTTGCATTATGGTTAATCCCATAAGTCTCGTAATCTTAGTGACATCCCTTGTCTTTATGATCTTAAGTCCGTTGATTCAATATGTTGAGGATGCTCCCATTCCTCAGTCGAATCCTAGAATTCATCCGTTTGGCTCAGACGTCATTTTAAACATGAGCTGGATCTCGACCAATCAAATTGTCGTCGATTGTACCCCTAAGGCTATTCAACTTATACATCCTTAATCAGAGTGTTTACTTCAGATCCCTTGATTTGGAAATCATAATTCCTTTGCATTTGAGCTTTGAGTTAGTCAGTTGTTTCTATGATTCGATCTCCTTGCATTCTTTCTTCCTCTGATTGGGTATCGACACTCACATCAGCTCCATTGTGGATCGCCATATCCACTGTTGGATTATTATCCGACAATGTCCTTCATAATTAATCACCTTGTGAGTTCTTTCTCCGATACATAATGCCTTTGGTAAATTGTATCCTCTCCTTTTACCAACCATGCTCTGCTTTCGAGCTGGTGATATTTACTCTTGAAGCTTGTGGTATATGTTTCTATTATGCCCCTATGGATTGAACCTATACCTTCTCCAAACCGTATGAACCCCGAAAGTTTTCGCGAGTCATACTCTTCTATTGTTTTGCCAGATAAAATTTCTACATTGCGGCCTCATCAAAAGCGGGAAGTAAAATGAAAGGTTATGCATTGAAGAAGTGGGAGTCGACCTTGAGCCCTGCGTTCATGCCCATGGACCCGATGTGGAACTTATCATCGAAGCTTCTTGTAAATGATAATAACCCCCTTTTTATAAGTTCGTCCTGTATCTATGTTTGGTCCTTTGCAATCATGGTTTCGACCATATTTTCTCCTTATACCATTTCTCGGACAAGTTAAAGCACTTGTCTTTTGCTAATCAATACACCAGTCCAACCTTTACTTTGATCTACTGTCGAGTATTACCCTCTGGTATCTCGAGAATATCTAAGAATTGTGTTGCATCTTATGAGTTCTTCATCAGCTATCATTTCTCACTGATTCCAATTTTTCATGCGTACTGAGACGTTAGTCGCTCAAGAACACCGATATGTGAACCCATTCCGCACTCTGGTTCGATAACTCTAAGTAATCTTGGTTGCTTACGAGTTTAATAATCCTTTAAGTCATTCCTAGCCTAACCGACTATATCATTATTGTGCTGATTTTATCGGTGCTACCTGGTTCTTAATCCCGGAGCACAACTTTCGACGATGAGCTAAGCTTACGTCGATCTTCGTCATCATATCATTTCGCTTTGGACAACAAGATTGGTTTGGAGTTTGTGTCATACCCTTGGATCCATTAACCTTTCGCTTCATCATTCCTTTGACTTAATATCATCGCCGATCGATTACATCTTCGTGGAGCCTCTCGACAAAATTTGTCGTGGTCGTCAAACAACATTTTGATTCCTTCCAGAATATCAACCAAATTGATGATGACAAGTACCATCCTTGTCCCTCGATGATTTGTGTTATCACCGACAACATTATTTCTTTCCCTCCAACACAAACTTGTTCGTGTTTTGTGTTATACCTGGAGACCCGTGCTATCCAGCAATTATTCTTCTTTACCTTGGAGTATTACCATCTTTTATGTCAAGAATGTCATGAGAATTTCACCACCTCCTGAGAATTCTTGATACAGGTAATACTTATCACCATCACCATTCCTTCTTGGTCCTCGTGTTGTTCCTAACCGGAATACCGACAAATGAACTATAATGTGTGAATTCAAAACTTCTGGCAACCCTATTGCTTTGAACCAATGTTTGCTCGTGGATGTTCTCCTCGAGCATACAACATTATATCATTTGATTTGACAAATGTTATCTCCTTGTTCACAAAGTGTGGAAATCCAGCTTTTGGAAATCTTGAAGAATTGTCGCTGAGTCCATCAG
Organism: Triticum urartu; assembly: GCF_003073215.2. Taxonomy (NCBI): domain Eukaryota; kingdom Viridiplantae; phylum Streptophyta; class Magnoliopsida; order Poales; family Poaceae; genus Triticum; species Triticum urartu. The sequence goes on from NC_053025.1 coordinate 484,411,541, forward strand.
CCACCCCCTCATCTTTCCCTTGGGTTAATGATGAACTCTTGTTTCGGAACTCACTCCCATAGTTCATTTCCTAAAAAATTTACAAGGTCATCTCGACAATTGTGTTGCACCTTTTCTTCTCAGGCATCCTGAGTCAGAGGTATCCTGACACCAATCAAATCTGAATCTCGGTCAGATATGATGGTTGGGACATATTTCCAAGAGTTATAACACTGGTCCTTATATATCGGTAAGGTGATGTCATGCCCATCACACCTGGCCGGAGGACTTGTGGTTATAGTTTCCTGTTTAACAAGGTTAACCATTCTTCCATGAGGAAATTGTAACACTTAATCTATGGGTTGTTCCTGATGGATCCTTTGCGTATCCAAAGTCTGACCTTTGCTTAAAGACCATGTCAACGCTATCTCGAAGCATGTATGTGGTACTCTGATTTTCAGTACGAACATTTGAAGCACAATGCTAAAATTTCTTTATAAATTACCCCAAGCACCGTTGTATGGGTAATGTCATCAAATTTCTCTCCCTTTTCCTAAAGGGTTTTCTATGATATACCCTGTCATGGATATCATACTCTTGTTGCCCTTGGGAAGGATATACCCTTGAAATATGTGTTTAAACACATTTTCCTTTCCATTGTTCTATTTAATCCGATAATCATATTTTCCTTTTCATTGGTTGGGTTAACCTTTCTTGTGATATAAATGATCTAAGCAGTAATATTCTCCTGCTTAGGTAAACACCTCGGTGTACAATTCTGTCAGCAAGACTCTGTTACTATTGTTGATGACATTTCGGTAACCACCGATGGACGAGAACCTTGCCTATTGGTCCGCCTCGTTTCAACGAGTAGGGAAATGGTCCTCTTCGTCCCTCGCCCTTGGTACCGACGTTGATGCCGACATAACTGACAGGCTATTCCCTGACATGCCTTGCTATCATGACCATGCAAGATGTCACTGCCCTCTTACTTTAACCCACATGGTGGGCCCATAACCCACAGTTCCTCAGGATCAAAACCTGACTCTTCTGTATATCCCTGTCTCCAAAGTTAATTCTCGGGCCTGGCTACATATGTAATTGCCAGGTCACCTTCCTAGTGATCTATTCTGGTATCAGACGCAATACTTAATCTCGTTGCCTAGAAACCTTTCACCTTCTGATTAGGCATTGAACGATTGCCTATCCGTTTGAAACTTCTCATGGTACCTTCTTACTTTGCTCTCGATATCTTCTTAAGTTTCAATTCGAGAGTTACCTTCCGCCACCTTGCCTGATGATATCTACCAGATAGTTAACCTTGCGGAATTCTGTTCTCCCGGACTACCCCCTTTTATTCTTTCGTAAGTACGATGGAGTTCCTGAAGAAAGGACGACAACTTCATCATGATGAACTGAAACATCGAAATGAAGACATCAATGTAATGGATCAACCTCTTCGCGAAGAACAACCAAGACCAGGAACACTCCCTAGAATTTCGTAACCCGAACCTTCCCCCTTTACTTCCCTCTTAAATCTCGGGACGAGATTCCTTGTAGTGGAGGAGAATTGTAACGCCCGGATAATCAAGCTATAGTAAACCCTTGCTAATGGTGCCACGTCACCTCGATTTCTGTTAATAAACTCACGTTAGTTCGAAACGATTCAAATTCAAATTTTAATTAAAGGCAAACAATAAAAGTTTTCAAATATTAAAACTAAAATGTTCGGAGTGAGCCAAATAATGCATAGGTAATTATGGCGGAGGAACTACACTTTTTTTTAAATGTTCAAATACTCTAAAGTGATTTAAACAGTAGCAAAATCAATTATATAGATGCCTTTGGTATTTTATAAATTGCTAAACTATTTTAATTCGGGGTAAAAACTTTTCATGGCAGTCGGTTATTCTGGAACATTACTTTAGGGGCTATTGTCATATTTTATTAAACTAAAATTAATGTGTAAATAAAAAGAAAACAGAAACAAAAAATTAAATAAAAAGAAAACAAAGATAAATATAAGACAACCCCTGGCTCCCCCGGGCCTCAGCCCACTCCTACCCATCCATCCCAATTCCCCCCGCACCGGTTGCCCCTCTCCTGTTCCTCTGTCTCAAACCGCAACAGGGACGTGCTCCCGCCCGACCACCTCGCCGGCCACGCTGACGAGGAGATAAGGGCGCCACGCCCCGACTCCTCAACCCTATCCCCCCCCCACTCGCTTGCTCCCTTCTCCCTCTCTACTGTGCCCTGCCTCCCTCCTCAGATCCCCCTCCTTCCTAATCTCTGCCATGGACGCGCCGTCGGCGTAGCCGTCACCGATGGCCTCCTCGCTGCCAGAGACCGCGCCAGGGGCACCGTCTTCGTCGCCTACTTCGGCTACATGGGCGAGATCGAGCCGGAAGCCACCGGGACGCCCGCTGCTTCCCCGTCCTCAACCTCCATCCGTCTCGGTCGCCGCCATCGTCGCCAACACCGGCCACCTCTGCTGCTCCTAAGCCACTCGACGGGCCTCCTTGTGCCTGCTCGGTGAGCACATCCTCTCCCCTCCCGTTCTTGCGCCGTAGGCCGCCGTCCCCGAGCTCGTCCGAGCTGCCGCATACGCGTACGTGCGTGCGTGCTGTGACTGCTTCTATGCACGCGCGCCAGCCTCGCCGTGGTCTAGTGCTACTTCGCCTGCTACTGCTCCAAGGCCGCCCCGTACGGCGCTCGTCGACCCGCCACACGCGCGTCACCACGCCCGCACGCACCAGCCCTGCCCTTGATCGTGCCCGTAGTCGCCGCGACCGTGCCGCCCGCGCCCAACGCCCTTGGCCTCCGCTACTGCTCACGTCGTGGCTTGCTGCTCGCCTGAGCTCCTGCGCCCGCCCGCCGCACGCACCAGGCGCCCGTGCTGCTCGCTGCAGCTCCGCCTGCTGTACTACTTGCCGCTGCCGTTGGGCGATGCTCTGCTGCCCACCGCTGCGTCTGGCCCTGACCGGCCTTGCCGTGCAGCCCCGCTCCCCGCGCCCTGCCTTGGCCGTCCTTTGCAGGCGCCGCAGCTCGTCTCCGGCGCACACCCACGCCCCGCGTCCGTCCCGCCTTGCGCCCGACATGCGCGGCCCCGTGCACGCCGCTCACTTCGCTGCTGCTTTCCTGCTCCCGCAGGTGCCTGCTGCTATGCTACGCGGCTACAGTAACATTCAGTTACTGTAGCTAGTGCTAACTTTTCTAATTTGACATTGTCTGACCCTCCGTACAGCCTCTAAACAACGACTAAATAGTAGTTAAAATGGGTAAAAATAATATAAGTAGAAAGTATACTTACAAACTCCATTTTATCCCACTGGACCAAATCTTTTTGATGCATGGATTAAATCCTACAAAAATCACAAAATGCCATCTTCTCTTATAACTAGCATTGTGTGTGTGTATACAGCCACCACTGGCCATGGCCAATTGCTTGTTGTGTGTGCGTGCTTTGTGTTTCTGGCCGGATGGGCCACTACTAAATGGCCGGCCATAGATTAGGATTAGTCCTATTTAATAACTAACTCAAAACAGGTATTGGTACTAAGTCTAGATGCTATGTAGAATATGACTTAGGGGCCCCTCCACTATTTAGACTAATTAACTAATCTGCTATACAAATGACCCTATGACACTTGGGCCCCGCTATGACCCTGTTGACTAGTCAACCTTGACTGGTCAACTGCTGACTAACCCCCTGGCCCCACCTGTAATACGCTCTAGCTAGCGTAACCTTAGGTGACAAAACTATTTACTTTTTTTCTTAATTCGAATTAATATATTTTAAAAAATTGTTTAGATCTTTGAAAAATCTTAGAAAATAATCTGTAACTCGGATGAAAAAGTTTTATACATGAAAGTTGCTCAGAAAAACGAGACGAATCTGAATATGCGGCCCGTTCGTCCATCACGCATCCCTAGCATAGCGAACACGCAACTTTCCCCCTCTGATTCATCTGTGCAAAAACGTGAAACACCGGGGATATTTTCCCGGATGTTTCCCCCTTCACCGGTATCACCTATCCCTGCGTTAGATCACCCCTGGCACCGTGTATTACCTCGTTATGTTTTGTGATGCTTTGTTTGCTCCGTATTTATTATTTCTTCCCCCTCTTCTCTCCGGTAGACACCGAGACCGACGCCGCTGCTACCCAGTACGACTACGGTGTTGACGACCCCTCTTGCCAGAGCGACCAGGCAAGCCCCCCCTTTGATCACCAGATATCGCCTATTCTTCTCTCTACTGCTTGCATTAGAGTAGTGTAGCATGTTACTGCTTTTCGTTATCCTATCCTGATGCATAGCCTGTTCTTGCTACTACTGTTGTTACCTTTACCTGCAATCCTAAATGCTTAGTATAGGATGCTAGTGTTCCATCAGTGGCCCTACACTCTTGTCCGTCTGCCATGCTATACTACTGGGCCGTGATCACCTCGGGAGGTGATCACGGGCATATGATATATACTTATACTGTTACATTACTTATGATAATGTTTGGAGATGGGGGCTGAAGGGGCAGGTGGCTCCATCCAGGTAGTGGTGGGCCTGAGTTCCCGACGGCCCCCGACTGTTACTTTGAGGCGGAGCAACAGGGCAGGTTAAGACCACCTAGGAGAGAGGTGGGCCTGGCCCTGGTCGGCATTCGAATAGCCTTGCAGGGCCAGACCACCTAGGAGAGAGATCGAGCGTGTTGGGATATGTGGTGCACCCTTGCAGGGAAGTTAATCTATTCGAATAGCCGTGATCTTCGGTAATAGGACGACTTGGAGTTGTACCTTGACCTTATGACAACTAGAACCGGATACTTAATAAAACACACCATTCCAAGTGCCAGATACAACCGGTGATCGCTCTCTCACAGGGCGACGAGGGGAGGATCGCCGGTTAGGATTATGCTATGCGATGATACTTGGTGAACTTACCATCTACTCTCTTCTACACGCTGCAAGATGGAGGTTACCAGAAGCGTAGTCTTCGATAGGACTAGCTATCCCCCTCTTATTCCGGCTTTCTGCAGTTCAGTCCACATATGATACCCTTATTCCATTTGATACCAATGCATACATATGTAGTGTAGCTCCTTGCTTGCGAGTACTTTGGATGAGTACTCACGGTTGCTTTGCTCCCTCTTTTCCCCCTTTCTATACCGATTGCTGTGACCAGACGATGGAGCCCAGGAGCCAGACGCCACTGTCGATGACGACTACTACTACTCGGGAGGTGCCTACTACTATGTGCAGCCCGCTGACGACGACCAGGAGTAGTTTAGGAGGATCCCAGGCAGGAGGCCTGCGCCTCTTTCGATCTGTATCCCAGTTTGTGCTAGCCTTCTTAAGGCAACTTGTTTAACTTATGTCTGTACTTAGATATTGTTGCTTCCGCTGACTCGTCTATGATCGAGCACTTGTATTCGAGCCCTCGAGGCCCCTGGCTTGTATTATGATGCTTGTATGACTTATTTTATTTGTAGAGTTGTGTTGTCATATCTTCCCGTGAGTCCCTGATCTTGATCGTACACGTTTGCATGTATGATTAGTGTACGATTGAATCGGGGGCGTCATAGGTGTTCCAGGTGGCACGATTTTGTGAAACTATTCCACATTGTTTTAATTGAAGACCAAACTCGTAACTCAAATATTTGTCTCTGCGATCAGATCGTAGAAACTTTATTTTCTTTGTCACGATGATTTTCCACTTCACTCTGAAGTTTTTGAACTTTTCAAATGTTTCACACTTATGTTTCATCAAGTAGATATACCCATATCTGCTCAAATCATCTGTGAAGGTCAGAAAATAACAATACCCGCCGCGAGCCTCAACATTCATCGGACTGCATACATCAGTATATATTATTTCCAATAAGTCAGTTGCTTGCTCCATTGTTCCGGAGAACGGAGTCTTAGTCATCTTGCCCATGAGGCACGGTTCGCAAGTATCAACTGATTCATAATCAAGTGATTCCAAAAGCCCATCAACATGGATTTTCTTCATGCGCTTTACACCAATATGACCTAAACGGCAGTGCCACAAATAAGTTGCACTATCATTATTAACTTTGCATCTTTTGGCTTCAATATTATGAGAATGTGTATCACCACAATCGAGATCCAACAAACCATTTTCATTGGGTGTATGACCATAGAAGGTTTTATTCATGTAAACAGAACAACAATTTATTCTCTTACTTAAATGAATAACCGCATTGCAATAAACATGATCAAATCATATTCATGCTCAACGCAAACACCAAATAACACTTATTTAGGTTCAACACTAATCCCGAAAGTATAGGGAGTGTGCGATGATGATCATATCAATCTTGGAACCACTTCCAACACACATCGTCACTTCACGCTTAACTAGTCTCTGTTCATTCTGCAACTCCTGTTTCGAGTTACTACTCTTAGCAACTGAACCAGTATCAAATACCGAGGGGTTGCTACGAACACTAGTAAAATACACATCAATAATCTGTATATCAAATATACCTTTGTTCACTTTGCCATCCTTCTTATCCGCCAAATACTTGGGGCAGTTCCACTTCCAGTGACGAGTCCCTTTGCAGTAGAAGCACTTAGTCTCAGGCTTAGGACCAGATTTGGGCTTCTTCACTTGAGCAGCAACTTGCTTGCCGTTCTTCTTGAAGTTCCCTTTCTTTCCCTTTGCCCTTTTCTTGAAACTAGTGGTCTTGTTAATCATCAACACTTGATGCTCTTTCTTGATTTCTACCTTCATCGATTTCATCATCATGAAAAGCTCGGGAATCGTTTTCATCATCCCTTGCATACTATAGTTCATCACGAAGTTCTACTAACTTGGTGATGGTGACTAGAGAATTCTGTCAATCACTATTTTATCTGGAATATTAACTCCCACTTGATTCAAGCGATTGTAGTATCCAGACAATCTGAACACATGCTCACTGCTTGAGCTATTCTCCTCCATCTTTTAGCTATAAAACTTGTTGGAGACTTCATATCTCTCAACTCGGGTATTTGCTTGAAATATTAACTTCAACTCCCGGAACATCCATATGATCCATGACGTTCAAAACGTCTTTGAAGTCTCGATTCTAAGCTGTTAAGCATGGTGCACTAAACTATCAAGTAGTCATCATATTGAGCTAGCCAAACGTTCATGACGTTTGCATCTGCTCCTGCAATAGGTATGTCACCTAGCGGTGCATTAAGGACATAATTCTTCTGTGCAGCAATGAGGATAAACCTCAGATCATGGATCCAATCCGCATCATTGCTACTAACATCTTTCAACTTAGTTTTCTCTAGGAACATATCAAAAATAAAAACAGGGGAGCTAAACGTGAGCTATTGATCTACAACATAGATATGCTAATACTACCAGGACTAAGTTCATGATAAATTTAAGTTCAATTAATCATATTACTTAAGAACTCCCACTTAGAAAGACATCCCTCTAATCTTCTAAGTGATCACGTGATCCAAATCAACTAAACCATAACCGATCATCACGTGAAATGGAGTAGCTTTCAATGGTGAACATGAATATGTTGATCATATCTACTATATGATTCACGCTCGACCTTTCAGTCTCAGTGTTCCGAGGCCATATCTGCATATGCTAGGCTTGTCAAGTTTAACTTGAGTATTCTGCATGTGCAAAACTGGCTTGCACCTATTGTAGATGGACGTAGAGATTATCACACCCGATCATCACGTGGTGTCTGGGCACGACGAACTTTGGCAATGGTGCATACTCAGGGAGAACACTTTTATCTTGAAATTTAGTGAGAGATCATCTTATAATGCTACCGTCAATCAAAGAAAGATAAGATGCATAAAAGATAAACATCACATGCAATCAATATAAGTGATATGATATGGCCATCATCATCTTATGCTTGTGATCTCCATATCCGAAGCACCGTCGTGATCACCATCGTCACCGGCGCGACACCTTGATCACCATCGTAGCATCATTGTCGTCTCGCCAATCTTATGCTTCCACGACTATCGCTACCGCTTAGTGATAAAGTAAAGTATTACAGCGCAATTGCATTGCATACAATAAAGCGACAACCATGTGGCTCCTACCAGTTGCCGATAACTCAGTTACAAAACATGATCATCTCATACAATAAAATTTAGCATCATGTCTTGACCATATCACATCACAACATGCCCTGCAAAAACAAGTTAGACGTCCTCTACTTTGTTGTTGCAAGTTTTACGTGGCTGCTATGGGCTTTAGCAAGAACCGTTCTTGCCTACGCATCAAAACCACAACGATAGTTTGTCAAGTTGGTGTTGTTTTAACCTTCGCAACGACCGGGCGTAGCCACACTCAGTTCAACTAAAGTTGGAGAAACTGACACCCGCCAGCCACCTGTGTGCAAAGCACGTCGGTAGAACTAGTCTCGCGTAAGCGTACGCGTAATGTCGGTCCGGGCTGCTTCATCCAACAATACCGCCGAACCAAAGTATGACATGCTGGTAAGCAGTATGACTTATATCGCCCACAACTCACTTGTGTTCTACTCGTGCATATGACATCTACGCATAAAACCTGGCTCGGATGCCACTGTTGGGGAACGTAGTAAATTCAAAAATTTCCTACGCACACGCAAGATCATGGTGATGCATAGCAATGAGAGGGGAGAGTGTTGTCCACGTACCCTCGTAGACCGAAAGCGGAAGCGTTAGCATAACGTGGTTGATGTAGTCGTACGTCTTCACGATCCGACCGATCCAAGTACCAAACGCATGGCACCTCCGAGTTCAGCACACGTTCAGCTCGATGATGTCCCGCGAACTCCGATCCAGCAGAGCTTTACGGGAGAGTTCCATCAGCACGACGGCATGGTGACGGTGATGATGTTGCTACCGACGCAGGGCTTCGCCTAAGCACCGCTACGATATGACTGAGGTGGAATATGGTGGAGGGGGGCACCACACACGGCTGGGAGAGATCAACTGATCAACTTGTGTGTCTAGAGGTTCCCCCTGCCCCTGTATATAAAGGAGCAAGGGGGGAGGCCGGCCGGCCCTCTATGGGCGTGCCAGGAGGACTCCCCTTTCCTACTCCTACTAGGAGGAGGAAAGGAAGGAGGAGAAGGAGAAGGAAGGAGAAGGAGGAAAAGGAGGAAAGGGGGGCCGGCCCCCTAGTACAATTCGGTTTGGGCTAGGGGGGCCGCGCGCCCTGCCTCCTCTCTTCCACCACTTGGCCCATGAGGCCCATTACTTCTTCCTCGCATTCCCGTAACTCCCCGGTACCCCCGAAAATACCCGAATCACTCGGAACCTTTCCGATGTCCGAATATAGTCGTCCAATATATCGATCTTTACGTCTTGACCATTTCGAGACTCCTCGTCATGTCCTTGATCTCATCCGGGACTCCGAACTCCTTCGGTACATCAAAACATATAAAATCATAATATAACTGTCATCGAACTTTAAGCGTGCGGACCCTACGGGTTCGAGAACTATGTAGACATGACCGAGACACGTCTCCGGTCAATAACCAATAGCGGAACCTGGATGCTCATATTGGCTCCCACATATTCTATGAAGATCTTTATCGGTCAGACGCATAACAACATACGTTGTTCCCTTTGTCATCGGTATGTTACTTGCCCGAGATTCGATCATCGGTATCTCAATACCTAGTTCAATCTCGTTACCGGCAAGTCTCTTTACTTCGTTCCATAATACATCATCTCGCAACTAACTCATTAGTTGCAATGCTTGCAAGGCTTAAGTGATGTGCATTACCGAGAGGGCCCAGAGATACCTCTCCGACAATCGGAGTGACAAATCCTAACTCGAAATACGCCAACCCAACAAGTACCTTCGGAGACACCTGTAGAGCACCTTTATAATCACCCAGTTACGTTGTGACGTTTGGTAGCACACAAAGTGTTCCTCTGGTAAACGGGAGTTGCATAATCTCATAGTCATAGGAACATGTATAAGTCATGAAGAAAGCAATAGCAATAAACTAAACGATCAAGTGCTATGCTAACGGAATGGGTCAAGTCAATCACATCATTCTCCTAATGATGTGATCCCGTTAATCAAATGACAACTCATGTCTATAGTTAGGAAACATAACCATCTTTGATCAATGAGCTAGTCAAGTAGAGGCATACTAGTGACACTCTGTTTGTCTATGTATTCACACATGTATTATGTTTCCGGTTAATACAATTCTAGCATGAATAATAAACATTTATCATGATATAAGGAAATAAATAATAACTTTATTATTGCCTCTAGGGCATATTTCCTTCACTGAGAACACAGCAGGGGGGTCAACCACCTGCCCACGAGGGTGGAGGGCGCGCCCTACCCCCTGGGCGCGCCCCCTGCCTCGTGGGCCCACGGTGGCCCTCTTCTACTCATTCTTTCACCCATACACTTCTTCTTCCTCCCACAAACACGAATATCCAGCCCAAGCACGAGTTCTAGCTCATCTTGCTGCCATTTTCGATCTCCTTGCTCAAAGCACCTCTCACAAAACTGCTTGGGGAGATTGTTCCTTGGTATGTGACTCCTCCATTGGTCCAATTAGTTTTTGTTCTAGTGCTTTATTCATTGCAAATTTTTGCTGCTTAGGTGACCCTGTTCTTGAGCTTGCATGTCAAATTTATATGGTTAAAAGTAGTTTTGATGCATGATATAGGCCCTAGGCCCTTGTAGGAGTAGTTGCTATCAATATTATTGAGTTTGGTTTACTTTTATTTTGAAGTTACTAAAAATTTTCAGAATTTTTTATAGGAAGAAATATGCTTAGGAAAATGTTCCAAGGTGGTTCTTCAAGGAAGCAAGGACCCATGCTTGCAATGTGTGATGTTGATGACGAGCCACCAAGAAACGCTCCAGTGCGTCCTTGTGAATGGCCCTCTGAGAACTTTATGGATAGAGCGGGAATTAATGAAGAATTCAACGCATATTTGCATAACGCCGATCTTGTGAGCTTCGAGGAAGAGAAGTGCAGCCAGTATCACAACCTCACCAGTACCTTTGTGAGGAGATTTGAATTTTCAACTTCACGTAATTCTCCAACTGTCCTGTTTGATCTTTATGATAGATCTTACACTATGGACTTAGAGGATTTTACCACTGCATGCAAACTTCCACAATGGGGTAGTATAAGGGATCCTCGCAAATCTGAATTTAGAGATTTTCTTACTAGCATAACTGTGGGAGAATCTAGAGATATTACACAAGCTACCACAGGGAGCATTCACTTTTCTGCTATACATTATTTTGCTCTCTTCATAGGTAGATGCATCAATGGTAAGGATGAGGCATGTCACATGTGTGTCCCCGACCTCAGTATTCTTAAGAGTGCTGTGTTAGGAGACCAATCTTATAATTTGGGAGCCATTGTTGCACGTAGGTTGCACCTTAACAGATATAATGGAGATTTCTTTTGAGGAATTTATGCAACCCGCATAGCTAATTTTCTTGGTATAGACATACGCGAAGGTGATATTGAATTACCACCTGCTTATATAGATTTTAATGCTATGGTTCACCACCAGTTTGTTGAGAGGAATGAATCACCTCTCCAGTATCGACTAATCTTCGACAGACGTCGTGCTGTCCGTATTACTCTCCCTACTCCTACCTTCTTTGATTATCAGGCAAGAGGAAGATATACTATTACCAGAGAGGAGGCAGATGAGTACGAGAGGAGAGAGGAGGCCCTCGTTGCCACGCTGTAGCTCAGCAGGCGATAGCCGCTGCATCGTAGTACGACTCCAACTACTATTATGGATATCCGTCAGGCCAGCCGTGGCCATAGACCAACTTAGGCCAAAAGCCTAAGCTTGGGGGAGTACGTATTTCCCACCGACATTACATTTATGTTCACACACTCATTGCTAGATGTCGGTGTTCATACTTTTTCATTGTATCATCCATGCTAGTTTAATTTCCTTTTTATGCTTTCTTCTTGTGTGTTTAATAAACCTTAAGAAAAACCAAAAAAAAATTAGTTGTACCTTTTAATCAGTTTAATTTCCATGCTTGTAGTAGTAATTAAAAAGAAAACCCAAAAATATTTCCTGTTCTTCTTTTACTTGTTGGGAGCTTTCCCGTGTAAATAGTTTTTTGGGGGGTCGATAGGAGAAGACCATGATTAAATTGTTGAAGTGGCTCTTATATGCATTGTTGTTTATCTGAAAAAAGAGCCCATATTGCCTTGTCTTCTCCTGTTTATTGAATGCCTGCAGATTCTAGCTTAGTCCAATGCACGCGCACTATTATTATTATTCACATCGTTCGGTCGTGCAAGTGAAAGGCAATTATGACGATATATGATGGACTGACTTAGATGAGAAAAGCTAGTATGAACTCGACCTCTTTTGTTTTTGTAAATATGATTAGTTCATCGTTCCTGATTCAGCCTATTATGAATAAACATGTTTGCAATGACGACTAGAGATCATAGTTTCTTGTGCCATACTTGATTAGCTATGAGTTATAATGGTTTACCTTGCATGCCAACATGCTATTGAGATGGTTATGATGTGGTATGATAGGGTGGTATCCTCCTCTGAATGATTTAAGTGGCTTGACTTGGCACATGTTCACGCATGTAGTTGAAACAAAATCAACATAGCCTTCACGATATTTATGTTCATGGTGGATTATATCCTACGCATGCTTGCTTTCGGTGTTGATTAATTTTAATGCATGTTCATGACTGTTGTCGCTCTCTAGCTGGTCACTTCCCAGTCTTTTGCTAGCCTTCACTTGTACTAAGCAGGAATAATGCTTGTGCATCCAAACTCCTTAAACCCCAAAGTTATTCCACATGAGTCCACTATACCTACCTATATACGGTATCTAACTGCCGTTCCAAGTAAATTTGTATGTGCCAAACTCTAAACCTTCAAATAAATATCTTGTTTTGTATGCTCGAATAGCTCATGTATCAACTAGGGCTGTCTGTATCTTCCATGTTAGGCGGGTTATTCTCAAGAGGAGTGGACTCCGCTCCTCACTCACGAGATAAATGGCTGGTCACCGGGATGCCCAGTCCCATGCTTTATGCAAACTAAATCAAAATAATTGCAAACAAAACTCCCCCTGGGACTCTTGCTAGTTGGAGGCACTCATTGTTTCGAGCAAGCCATGGATTGATGCTTGTTGGTGGAAGGAGGAGTATAAACTTTACCATTTTGTTTGGGAACCGCCTATAATGTGTGTAGCATGGAAGATATCGCCATCTCTTGGTTGTTATGTTGACAATGAAAGTATACCACTCAAAATATTATTCACCTCTGTTTCAAAACCGAGCTCTGGCACCTCTACAAATCCCTGCTTCCCTTTGCGAAGGGCCTATCTATTTACTTTTATGCTGAGTCATCATCCTCTTATCAAAAAGCACCAGTTGGAGAGCACCACTGTCATTTACATTCATTACTGTTAATTTACATTGAGTATGACTTGACTGGATCTCTTTTACCATGAATTACAATGTCTAGTCAGTCCTTGGTCTTTAAAGGTGCTCTGCATTTATATTTTGCGGTCTCAAAAGGGCTAGCGAGATACCATCTTATTATATCATATTATAATTGTTTTGAGAAAGTGTTGTTATCCGAGATTTATTATTATGGATCGCTAGTTGATTATGCTATTGATATGAGTAAACTTGAGACCTGAGCGTTATTGCAAATTTGGTTAGTTATAATCTTTGTGAAAACTTGAATGTTGGCTTTACATATTTACAACAACAAGAGTTTGTAAAAGTTTTTCTTTATCACTTTCAGTTTGTCAACTGAATTGCTTGAGGACAAGCAAATGTTTAAGCTTGGGGGAGTTGATACGTCTCCAACGTATCTACTTTTCCAAACACTTTTGCCCTTGTTTTGGACTCCATCTTGCATGATTTGAATGGAACTAACCCGGACTGACGCTGTTTTCAGCAGAATTACCATGGTGTTGTTTATGTGCAGGAGCAAACGTTCTCGGAATGACCTGAAACTTCACGGATCTACTTATCAGAAAATAAGAAAAATACCTGCAAAAGATGAAGGCCAGGGGGCCCACCACCTTGCCACGAGGGTGGGGGGCGCGCCCCCCTACCTCGTGGGCCCCCTGTTGCGTCTCCGACTCCAACTCCAACTCCATATATTGAGTTTCGGTAAGAAAAAAATCAGAGAGAAGAAATCATCGCGTTTTACGATACGGAGCCGCCGCCAAACCCTAAAACCTCTCGGGAGGGCTGATCTGGAGTCCGTTCGGGGCTCTGGAGAGGGGAATCCGTCGCCATCGTCATCATCAACCATCCTCCATCACCAATTTCATGATGCTCACCGCCGTGCGTGAGTAGTTCCATCGTAGGCTTGCTGTACGGTGATGGGTTGGATGGGATCTATCATGTAATCGAGTTAGTTTTGTTAGGGTTTGATCCCTAGTGTCCACTATGTTTTGAGATTGATGTTGCTATGACTTTGCTATGCTTAATGCTTGTCACTAGGGCCCGAGTGCCATGATTTCAGATCTGAACCTATTATGTTTTCATCAATATATGAGTGTTCTTGATCCTATCTTACAAGTCTATAGTCACCTATTATGTGATATGATCCGTTAACCCCGAAGTGACAATAATCGGGATACTTACCGGTGACGACCGTAGTTTGAGGAGTTCATGTATTCACTATGTGTTAATGCTTTGTTCCGGTTCTCTATTAAAAGGAGGCCTTAATATCCCTTAGTTTCCGTAAGGACCCCGCTCCCACGGGAGGGTAGGACAAAAGATGTCATGCAAGTTCTTTTCCATAAGCACGTATGACTATGTTCGGAATACATGCCTACACTATATCAATGAACTGGAGCTAGTTCTGTGTCACCCTAGGTTATGACTGTTACATGATGAATCGCATCCGGCATAAATCTCCATCACTGATCCATTGCCTACGAGCTTTCCATATATTGTTCTTCACTTATTTACTTTTCCGTTGCTATTGCTATCATCACTACAAAATACCAAAAACATTGCTTTTACTACTGTTACCTTTTGCTACCGTCACCACTACTATCATATTACTTTGCTACTAAACACTTTGTTGCAGATATTAAGTTTCCAGGTGTGGTTGAATTGACAACTCAGCTGCTAATACTTGAGAGTATTCTTTGGCTCCCCTTGTGTCGAATCAATAAATTTGGGTTGAATACTTTACCCTCGAAAACTGTTGCGATCCCCTATACTTGTGGGTTATCACGGGCCGTTAACGAGATGGAACTGGCGATGGGCTGGAAATTGTCAAATCTAGAATGGGCCTTTCATGGGTCGATTCTGTGTAACTCGTATTGGTCGTGCTTATGAATGTGCCTTACTCAAGTAGGCCGCTAATGGCCCGGACCGCTTATTTTGACAGGCCCAACATTTAAACCTAAACGGGCCACTGTTGGGCCGAGCCACGTGTCGACGTACCATAGGCGCGTGCTGTCCACTCGCTGGATGACACCTATCCCAACGCGGAGCTGACACGTGGATACTAAGGCGAATCCGAATTTTACTCGTGGAAAATCCCCAATGGTCCGGGCTGTTAACGGTTTATCGGATCCAAACCAAAACTCGATAGCTTAACGGCGACCCATTACGGTGGATGCCACATGTCGGTTACCCTTGACGAAACCACTTCCATGACGCGTCATTTATCGTCATGGAAGTGGACACTTCCGTGGTGATAATTTCGGTATTGTCATGGAACACTTCTATGACAACACATGTATGACTATCTTGATTCTGTCATAAAATCGTCATGGATATACATGCATGATAGAAAACGTGACCTACTGTAACAAACACGTATCATCACGGAAGTGGTTTTTTTATAGTGGGGGCTCGATGCAATGCATCGCTCGATTGGCTTCAGTAAGCAGGGACAAGGGATTGAACGCTCAGCTTCAGTTACAACGAAGGGATCGATCGAATTCAGTTTGGAACGAAGGAATCACTCAGGTTCAGTTAGCAGCGAATGAATCACTCTTGTTCACTACATAGAGGGATCGACCGCTCATATTCAACACGTAGTGTGAGAGATCGATCGATCACTCGGGTTCAGTAAGCGAACGCCTTACTCGGTTTCAGTTAGAGATCACCTCACACACACACGCGTACGAGAGAAACGCACAAAACACACTGCATCGCTCGGCTCCGACCACCCACCGATTGCCCAGCGTAACCGGGAACTCCCCAAAAAATTTCCCGCCCTCACTTCTACCACGATTTTTTACGTCATAAACGACCCAAAGAATGTCATGCAAGTGCGCCTCTGGCCCACCCAGGACGAAATCACGAAAAGCTTATTTTTTTGTCATAGAAGTAGGAGCCCATCACATCTATGATGATACGTGTTTTTGTCACAAATATCATCATGGAAGTGTCACATCCATGATAGAAAAAGTTATCGTTCAGGACATAATGTAACGGAAATGTTATTTTTAGTGAAATCATCTCCCTCTTATTTCTTCTGCTGCCGCCGCCAAGATCAGGAGTTGCGCCAATTGCCCGATCCCGCCGGCCATGGTCGCCGCCAGCTAAGGGCAACTGCCCCTGTGCCCCGGTTCACTCGCCCCCCTGTCCTTTTCCCGTGGGACGCCAGCTCTACGCCGCCCGCACGTGCCTTGGGTCGCCTGCTCGATCCCCGCCGCCGAAGTGTTGCCTTGCTCCACTGGCCCGTTGACCCTGCCACCCATCTTTCGCACTGCTCACCCGCCACCCCTTGCTGCCGCCTCCATGCCTATGGCCAGCCCTTGCTGCCGTCTCCACGCCCATGGTCGGCCCTTGCTGGCGTCTCCACGCCCATGGATGGCCCTTGCTACTGCTTCCACGTCCCTGGCCAACCACCTCTGATCGACGTGAGGCCATGCCCTCCGCAGCCGCCATGACTGTCGTCCCGAGCTCCTCTGGGCATGGCTATGCCTGAGCACCACCGCGCCGATGCACCGCCGTTGAAGCCCTCCACGTTGACGATCTCTCATGCCCAGCGTTGCTTCGTCGCCAGCCGCTTCACCACTTATGCTTCGACTAGGAGCTCACCGTCGGTCACCCTTGGGCCTCCTACAACACCTCCCCGCTGTCCGCACCCTTAGTTGTTGCTCTGGTCAGCCACACCGCCACACCCCCTATGGCGCCGCCGAGAGATACTCATGGGTCACTGACGAGGGGCTCCCACTGGTCAAATACTGCTTTGACCTCATCCACGCCAGCATCCGATTGGGGAAACTAGTCAAGGAAATTTTTTGACCGATATGAAATAGTTGAGGGGAGTAAAGGAGCAAAAAAAATCAGGAGGTTATATGAACCACCAAGTTTCTTTAGTGTAGTAAAATGAATTTTTTTTCTTTATTTTGCTGTGTCTAATAAACATGTAATGCAAGTCAACAAATTTTCTCCCGTGATACACGACGGCTATCACGGGATCCCTCACTGTCCATCGCAAGGATCTAGCCACGCTGGCTATCCTCACGGCCTGGTCCATCTGGAGGCAACGCAATCGGTGCGTTTTCGACAGTGAGACCCTTCCATCTCGCGGCCCTTCACGTCTATCGAGGACAAGGCTAGATCCTTGGTTAGGGCGGGCGTGCACGGACTTAGCTCGTTACTTGCATATGGACTTAATATTGTACTCGGGCTAAGCAACCCGTCACCAATGCTCTGCAGCTCCTTGTCTTGCCTTGACATTGAGTTTGCACCCTACCTATTTCTGTTGTATCCTCCCTTCCAATCAATGAAAAGATACACACTCTAGTGTATTCGTGAAAAAAAAGTCAGCAAAATTTCAGAGAAAAGAAGTCAGCAAGACCTCGGCCGTTCCCAACACCGGCTCGGTCGGACCAGCCCAGCCAGCTAGACCAGCACGCAGCACCCACCAAATCCAAATTGGCGGTTGGATCCAGCGATCCAGCAGCCACCTCTCCGCAGCACTTCACCGTTCCAATTGCTCCCCACCCCGACCGCAGTGCTCGCCGGAGATCTCACTAGCACGGCCGCGAGCCCGCCACGCCCGCGGCCATGTCTTCCGGGCATGACTCCTCCGGGACAACGCTGATGGATCTCATCACCTCGGATCCGTCGGCCGCCCCGGCCGCCGGCGCGTCGTCGCAGCAGCCGTCTTCGGGCGGCGGCGGCGGCTCGCTTGGGAGGCCTGCCCCGCCGCCGGCGCCGGCGCCAGCGGATCGAAAGTCGAAGAGGGCGACCCTGATGCAGATCCAGAGCGACACCATCTCAGCAGCCAAGGCGTTCAACCCCGTCAAGGCCCTCCCCCAGCGCAACAGGAAGAAGAAGGCTCGTCTCCTACGCGGCCGCGTACCTCATTTTTACGCTCTACGCACTCTTATTCCGGTCTCATGCTGAATTCTCTGTTTCTCTGCAGCCCGTCTCGTACTCGCAGCTGGCGCGGAGCATCCACGAGCTTGCGGCGACGTGCGACCAGGTTCGTTGTGCTGCTTCGGTTGGATCGAATTGCGTGATGTGAGCTTGGATCTGTTGGCTTAAGTTGCTCTCTTCTGCACTGCCTTTTACAGAAAAAATCCCAGAGGCAGCTCGTGAACAGTGTGTTCCCCAAGCTCGCAGTGTACAATTCTGTGGATCCTTCGGTGGCTCCATCTCTTCTCATGGTAAGTATGCCATCTTTTAGTGCCGTCGCTCTCTCTTTGCCTCCATATTTCTGTATAGGCATCCCCTTTAGTTCGTACAAAGGGAAATGAGCCCACTCCCGGCCATTTCAGAATATGTGTTCTAAGACTGAAATCAGCCTCCACATTTCTTCATAGGCATCCATTTTAATTAGTACAAAGGGAAATGCGCCCTTCCATTCTCAAAAAAGCAAAATAAATGCGCCCTTCCCATAATTCTGCCATGATACTTAAATATGCGTCTAAGTTGTAACTGAAACCAGACACCTATCGTAGTCTATACTAACATCAGCCTAATGTTCTTGTTTTACTTCAGATACCTTTTTTCTTACATCAAGTTTATTTCTGTATTTACAGCTGCATCAGCAATGTGAGGACAGAAATGTTCTGCGCTATGTGTACTATTATCTTGCACGAATTTTGTCAGATAATGGCTCCCAGGGTTTAAGTGCTGCTGGTGGAATCCCCACACCAAATTGGGATGCTCTTGCGGACATTGATGTTGCTGGAGGAGTGACTCGGGCAGATGTTGTGCCCAGAATAGTTGATCAGCTTTCAGCAGAATCCACCAGCGACGATGTTGAGTGTAGGCTTCTATACCGTAATCTCAGTGTACATCAAATCTAGCATGCAAAATCTGGGTTCCAATAAAAATCTGTGCCCTGGTACAGCTTTTTCCTACTGATTACCTAGATATTTCATTGGTTCTGTTCCCCATTTGCACCAAAATTAGTCATGCTTTTTTTTCTCAAACCCTATGACCTCACCTTTTAGGAAACCGATCTCCTCATGGAGGTATTTTGCAGAGGCGTAGTGGGAATTCCATATTCTTGGTAATCATGTCCTGAATAAAAATGGCACCTTATGACCAAGCAAGTTTGTGCAACGTCTTAATTGAAAGTAGGCATACTGGCCATCTATTTTATGACCAAAGAAGCATTTCAAATATCTTCATGTTAGGGTCCACAAGAAAGGATATATTTATGTCAACCATATGTTTTCAACCTTTTGTCTTCTCATTTCAAGTTGTGGCAAATGATTTTTATTGTGCTTAATTATTAATTTAAGGATTCTGTTATTTGAAGTTCATGCGCGGAGACTTGCGGCTCTGAAGGCCCTAACCTCCTCTTCCACAAGCAGTTCCGAGATGTTGGAGAAGCTTAGTGAGATTGTGTTTGGCATTTTGGAAAAGGTTCGTTGTACAAGTCCCCCAACCGCCAACATTGTACTTCTTTGAGCTCCTTTTCAGTGTCCCTGGACTCTGGCTAGAAGCTCACAAGTGTTCTCTTTATGATATATTTTGGATGCTTTCAGGTCGCAGATACTAAACAGAAACGAAAGAAAGGGATATTTACCAAGCAAGGTGGCGATAAGGAGGTACTAGTTGGATCCAAGAGTGTGCATTTAATTTATACACTGCTAAGTACTTTTTGTGTGGGTATATACACCCAACCCTTCTCAAAGAGGCGCATGGATATTCCTGTTATGTACCTTCCTAACCTAATGATGGGCATCAAAACTTCGAAATTACATTTATTCATTATACCTCATCTGACACTTTTTCTACCTTATATAGCTAAATAAACAATGAACATGATGACAGGACTTCAAATATTTTGAGATTCCTTATCATGAATGCGAGCTATCCTTATGTTTTTCTTGTATCAATTTGGCAGTCTATTTTACGAAGTAACTTGCAATATGCTTCTCTAAGTGCCCTGAGAAGACTTCCACTTGATCCTGGTAATCCAGCATTTCTGCACCGAGCTGTCCAAGGGTGAGTATAACTTTATTGTCTCTGGGAAGATAAATTAATCTTATTTTCCATCTTGTATTCATTTTTGCACCTGTTTTTATTCCATGAGTTCCCAAGAGGTTTGATGAGGAACAATAGATGAGGAACATGAAAATATAATCATATGTCAAATCTGTTTGGCTACTTCTAGATACTTCTGTTGTGGTCTAGTATTTCTTTTCTTTTCTTTATCCTACCTACTGTTTTCTAGAGTCTTCTAGTTGTGAGTAGCTATGAGTAGAATGGTGAACCTTAAATAATGTTTCTAGAGTATTCCAGCTATAAGTAGAAGTATGTGAAGGCTTCCCAAAGCCCTATAAATAGAGGTCCTCACCTCTACTTTGTACCGAGACTATGTACCCCTACCGATAATAGAACTTGTTGTTCTTATCTAAGATCTTGGAGTAGATCTTGTGCCCTAGGAGTTCTGGATTGAACTCTTGCTGCCCTATCCGCCTACATTCGCCTCTAGAGCGATATCTAGCGCAGCACGTTGAAGCTGTTCCTTCAACACTTGTGCTGTACACATTGTAGCAGCAAGGTGGAGTTGCTCCTCCACAACCTTTGTGCTGCTTCAGGTGGTATCAGAGCCTCGTTGACCCATACTAGTTCTTGCTGTCCTCTCCGAGAGCAAGCTGCAGCAAGCAATGGAGCAATTGGAGAAAAGGATGGATGCAGCAGAACAACAAATCAAAGAGCTGCGTGAAGATCTTAATCGGAGATTTGATCAGCTGGTTGAGATGATAAGAAAGGGTGTTCCCCCTGCTACCAATAAAGGAGATTCATCTAAAGGAGAAGAAGATGTTCATCAAAGGAGAGGTAATCTTGGAGCAAGACCGCCACAACAACATGCTGTTCAACGTGCTTCAAGAAGGCCAATTTATGTTGAAACTTCTGAAGGTGAAGAATATGATGAAGCCCTTGAAGAAGCTGATCTCTATGCAAATCGGAGAGTACCCAACCCTACATATGCAAGAGATACATACAAGGTGAAAGCTGAGATCCCAAGTTTTAATGGAAATGTTGACATTGAAGGGTGCCTGGATTGGTTATATGAAGTAGAGACTTTCTTTGAGGTCATGGAGGTTCTGGAAGATCGTAGAGTTCCTTTGGTCGCATACAAGCTGAAAGGAGGAGCCGGTGCATGGTGGCATCGCGTTCAAGAGGAGCGCAGGCTGAGAGGAGAACCTCGTGTTAGAACTTGGCGACAAATGAAAGGCCTCTTGAAAGTGAGATTTTTGCCCGCTGATTATGACCAGATCCTATTTATCCAATTTCAAAATTGTGCTCAAGGAAATAGGACTGTTTCAGATTACACGGAGGAGTTTCTAAGGCTACAAGTGAGGTGCAACCTTGCTGAAACTGAGGAGCAACAAGTTGCAAGGTACATCAATGGTCTCAATGATGCTATTCAAGATCGATTGATGATGCAACAAATCTGGTCCGTTGATCAAGCACAAGCTCTAGCCTTAAAGGCCGAGAGGTTTGTGAGGATGAGAAAGACAACTAAGGCTCCATATCCTCCATATCGTCATACCGAAGGCTCATCTAGGAGTCAACCTAATAGAGTGGAAGAAAAGGCCACTCCACCAAAGACAAAACAGCCCATCCCGAAACAAACTAGAGGCAAGGGTAAGGCAAATGAAGGCCCAAAGTGCTATAAATGTGGTAAAGAGGGACACATATCCAGCGGTTGCCCACTAAGGAAATTTGTTAACACGACTATCCATGATGGTGAAAGTGATGAGGAAGAATACAAATCTAAAGATGTAGACGGACAAGAGGTTTGTCAAGAAGAAGGCGAAGAGGTGGTATGTGTGATCCAGCGTCTCCTATGTTCCACACCACAACTCGATGACACACAACGGAAGAAAATATTTGAGAGGAAATGCACGGTGAATGGCAAGGTATGCAAAGTAGTGATTGATAGTTGCAGCTGCGAGAATCTTCTCTCCCAGAAGTTGGTGGACCATTTAAAGCTTGAAACCCATGATCATCCAAATCCCTACACTATTGGATGGATCAAGAAAGGAGTGAATATGAGGATCACCAAACAATGCAACCTGCCACTTTCTTTGGGTAAGCATTATCGCTCAAATGTGTTGTTTGATGTGGTTGACATGGATGCCAGCCATGTTCTTCTTGGGAGGCCTTGGCAATTTGATGTGGATACTACACACAAGGGCAAGGAAAATTCTTACTCTTTCATTTGGAACAAGAGAAAGATCATTATCTTACCAAACAAAACCGAAGGTAATACCTCTAAGGAGGAGGGGAAAACTATGTTAACTATCTCCCATACCTCTCATGAGTTTATGGAAGACTTGAAGGAGGCAGATTTGTGTGCTGCACTTGTTGTAAAGGGAGAAGAGCACCTGACTGTTGAAATTCCAGCAAAGGTACGTGGTTTATTGGCAGAATTTCAGAACATACTTGGGGAGCCACATGGCTTGCCACCGATGAGAGGAATTCAACATAGAGTTGACTTAATTCCGGGAGCAAGTCTTCCTAATCTTCCACACTATCGAATGAGCCCAAAGGAGCATGATATATTGAAGGAGAAAGCGGAGGAATTGTTGCAAAAGGGGCACATTCGAGAAAGTATTAGCCCATGTGCTGTACCAGCCCTACTCGCGCCAAAGAAAGATGGATCTTGGCGCATGTGTACGGACAGTAGAGCCGTTAACAAGATCACCGTAAGGTATAGATTCCCTATTCCCCGTCTGGATGATATGTTGGATCAGCTTAGTGGAGCAAGAGTGTTCACAAAGCTAGATTTAAGAAGTGGATATCATCAAATCCATATAAGACCCGGGCATGAATGGAAGACCGCCTTCAAGACAAAGGAAGGGTTGTTTGAATGGCTAGTCATGCCATTTGGACTCTCAAATGCACCAAGTACCTTTATGCACTTAATGAATCAAGTCCTTAGACACTTCTTATCCCACTTTGTTGTGGTCTATTTCGATGACATCTTAATCTATAGCAAGGGTGAGGATGAACACTTTGATCACATTCGGAAGGTGCTAGAAGTACTAAGGGAAACTGAGCTCTACGTCAACTTGAAGAAATGTGTTTTCCTACAAACACAACTTCTTTTCCTAGGACTCGTCATAACATGTGACTGGCATTCGTGTTGATGATTCTAAGGTTGAAGCAATCTGAGAATGGCCAACTCCTAAGACCATTTCTGAGGTAAGAAGCTTTCATGGCCTTGCAACTTTCTATAGGCGATTTGTGAAGAACTTCAACACTATCATGGCACCAATTACCGAGTGTTTGAAGAAAGGAAAGTTCCAATAGACAGATGCAGCTGAAGCTAGTTTCAATGAGATTAAACAAAAGCTATCACAAGCTCCTGTCTTGATACTACCTGATTTCAATAAGACTTTTGAGTTGGAGTGTGATGCAAGTGGAGTAGGCATTGGAGCTGTCCTATCTTAAGAAAGGAAGCCCATTGCTTTCTTTAGTGAGAAGTTAAGTGAAGCTAGACAGAAATGGAGTACCTATCAGCAAGAATTATATGCCGTTTTCAGAGCGTTGAAAACTTGGGAAGTGTATTTACTGCCTAAAGAGTTCATTGTTTATAGCGACCATCAATCCTTGAAGCATTTTAGAAATCAAAAGCATGTTGACCGCATGCTAGCAAGACGGGCAGCATATCTGGAGAGGTTTAACCATCTCATCGTGCATAAATCTGGAATAACTAACAGAGTGGCCGATGCTTTGAGTCGTCGTGCATGCCTCTTGACTTCTTTTGAAGCTGAACTTTCGGGCATGGATCAAATAAAGGAGTTGTATGAGGGTGACGAAGACTTTGGCCATGTTTGGGTAAAGCACGCAAGGGGCCAACCATTAGGTGATGACTATTTGATGCAAGATGGATATCTCTTCAAAAATGATCGTTTGTGCATTCCAAAAAGTTCTTTACATGACAAGCTGGTTAGAGAGCTCCATTCAAGTGATCTTAGTGGCCATGTTGGACGGGACAAGACTATCGCTAACCTGGAAGCTCGCTACTTTTGGCCACAACTAAAGAGAGATGCTGGAAAGTTCGTTCAACGGTGCCCCGTATGTCAGACCTGCAAAGGCCAAGTCCAGAACACAGGGTTATACATGCCTTTGCCTGTTCCTGTTGCTCCATGGGAGGACATTCCTATGGACTTCGTCTTGGGCTTGCCAAGAACAAGACGAGGAAGTGATGCTGTATTTGTGGTCGTGGATAGATTCTCTAAGATGGCTCATTTCATCCCATGCTGCAAGACAACGGATGCTCATCATGTGGCAAACCTATTCTTTCGAGAAGTGGTCAGACTTCATGGAGTTCCAAGGTCCATTGTCTCAGACCGTGATAGCAAGTTTCTTGCTGCATTTTGGCTCACTTTGTGGAAGCAATTCAAACACTGAATTGAAATTTTCTAGCACTGCTCATCCACAAACAGATGGACAAACGGAAGTGGTGAACAAGTTTTTGGGTAATCTGATCCGTTGCATTTGTGGAGAAAGAAAGGGACAATGGGATTTGGCTTTATCTCTTGCAGAATTCTCCTACAATAACTCCAAGCATAGATCCACAGGAAGGAGCCCTTTTTCCATTGTCTACACTAAAGTTCCATCACATGTGGTGGACCTGGTGAAGCTACCATCAAGGGGAAACTCAAAATCAGCATTGTCCTTTGCTGATAATTACGCCGAGTTATTTGAAGAGATTCGCGGTTCTTTGGAAGCACAAAATCAGAAATATAAACAACTTGCTGATTGCAAAAGGAGGCCAAAATCATTCCAAGCCGGTGATAAGGTGATGGTCTACGTCCGAAAAGAGAGGCTGCCTTTAGGTGTTAAAGGGAAACTTAGGTAGCGAAGGTATGGACCCTTCTCTATCGTGAGGAAGATAAATGATAATGCTTATGTGATAGATCTTCCAAGCGATATGGGTATCTCCAACACTTTCAATGTTGCGGACTTGACTCTCTACCATCCAGAAGAAGCGCTCTATGAAGATAACTCGAGGGCGAATTCCAAACAATCAGGGGAGAATGATGAGGAACAATAGATGAGGAACATGAAAATATAATCATATGTCAAATCTGTTTGGCTACTTCTAGATACTTCTGTTGTGGTCTAGTATTTCTTTTCTTTTCTTTATCCTACCTACTGTTTTCTAGAGTCTTCTAGTTGTGAGTAGCTATGAGTAGAATGGTGAACCTTAAATAATGTTTCTAGAGTATTCCAGCTATAAGTAGAAGTATGTGAAGGCTTCCCAAAGCCCTATAAATAGAGGTCCTCACCTCTACTCTGTACCGAGACTATGTACCCTTACCTATAATAGAACTTGTTGTTCTTATCTAAGATCTTGGAGTAGATCTTGTGCCCTAGGAGTTCTGGATTGAACTCTTGCTGCCCTATCCGCCTACATTCGCCTCTAGAGCGATATCTAGCGCAGCACGTTGAAGCTGTTCCTTCAACACTTGTGCTGTACACATTGTAGCAGCAAGGTGGAGTTGCTCCTCCACAACCTTTGTGCTGCTTCAAGGTTGGTGCTTCAAATGGACAAATAGATTTGACGATTTGTAGCATCGTTTTCATGATTCTTTTCTTTGGTTGCAATAGTATCTCTTTGTGAGAAACGAAGAATGATGCATGACTCATATAGTTAATGTTTTTATTGATTTATTATTTTCAGTTCTATTTCTGTATTAAATTTATTATCTTTTAACATATGTGCCAAAATTAAGAGTTAATTTGCTGTCTATCTGTACAGAAAACTGTCTGCTTCTGCAATGAATTTACAGCCATGATAGTACTGTCGCATATCGTCATCTGCCAATAGTAGTTAATAGGAACATGCTGCTGCATAACTGTCATTTTGTTCTCATCAGCGTGATACAACTGCAGGATTGAATTTTCTGACCCAGTTGCAGTGAGGCATGCCTTGTCAATAATCTCAGAAATCGCCGTTAGAGATCCATACTCTGTTGCAATGGCACTCGGTTAGTTTTCGCTGCTGTTAATTGTTTGAAATTTCTATTTTTATTTGTTAAGATAAAAGCCGTACATCGTTATAATTTGGAATGATTTATGCTCTAAAAAGTGGGCAATAATAGAGATGTCAACATAGAAATTCCAGTTAATATTTGTACATTTAGTTAATTTCTAACTCATCTGGTTTGATGCTAGTTCTGTAGTTTCTTACTCTCATGTATGACTTGATGTTTTGCAGGCAAAAACGCACAACCTGGTGGTATGCTTCATTATCCTTGTTTTTTAGTCCAGTTTTGAATTTTGATTTGAACATAAATACGTTTGGTCTTTCAGCTTATGTAAAACTCCCTCCATGCTTGAAAAGAACACATACACAGTTTATCTAAAGTCAAGCAGTGCAAAAGTGACTGAGTTTATACACACACAAAAATAATAATCAACAACTGCAATAACAAATTAGTATTTTAGTTCTTGATAGTTTTTTCTACAAACTTGGTCAAACTTTACACTGTTTGACTTAAGACAAAACTTATACGCCTTCTTTTCAAGCACAGAGGGAGTAATTGATAACTTTATTGTGTGCCTGTACGATTCAAGAAGTGCAGTCATAGTTGAATTTATCTTAGTTTGAAGAATTAAGTTTCCGCAAATACTTTTTGATTTTTTTCCTTTTTAGGGAATATTTCTTGATACTCCTTCTGTATTCAAAGTACAGGTAGCGCTAGGAATTTTATCTTCGGTTCGCATATCCATAAGTTACATTTACTTGTGCATCCACATGAAACTGTTATGTGGATAATTAGTTACCTGGGGAAAAACGTTTCCTTCTTGGCAGTTGCAATAATATTACTTGTTATAGGTTTAAAATGGCAATTCAGTGATACTTGAGGATCTAGGTTGCCTTAAGTGCAATAAATTGTCTGTTTCGAGTTTTGGACTATGACAACCATTGTTTTGGGAGGTTTTTAATTCACCAACAGTATAATTGTGTACGAATAGCTTTGATTGTTTCCATTCCACCCAGAGACCGAAGGGCATTAGAGGAACTCTTAACAGAACGCCAAATTGGCAGCCTCCAAAACCGTTTTGGAGTGCACTCCATGATTTTTTGGAGGCTGATGAGCCTACGTGCAAACTCAGATTCTCAAAAATGCAGCCTCCATAATTTCCCCACTCATTTTCGTTGCATCAACACAAAATTTGTACTAATATTTGGCATAGGTTTTTAACTGAATTTCGGCCAGATCAACCTCGAACATTTGAATAACATTGCAAACTAATAGTTCATTTGTGTGTGTTGGGGGGGGGGGGGGATTAGGCGCTTTAGCGACATTGTACATATCCAGGGGGCAAAATTGCTTAGCAACGTTTTAGAGAAGGGGAAATCTTCATACACAACTATAGATAACTAAACTAGATGCCGCGGGACTTGCCGATGCTGGATGCGGCTTTGAAGTCACGGGCGGCGGCCTTCCCAGCGTGGAAATGGGCAGGGGCCTCAGCCTCCCATGCCGTCTAGGCACCCTCTTCAGCGTCGGGGTGGTGCCTTCCTAGATGGCGTGCTCCCTTTTGCCAAGCCCGTGTTCTCGTCGAAGATTGGGGCGGGTGGGGCGAGATAGGCGGTGTGGGGGGCGTCTCAAGCCTCCCTAGTCCCTACATGTGAGGGCGCGGCGCTGGCAGCACCCGCGGCGGCTGTCTCGCGAGACTCCGCAAGCACGCGCTGGATGACGGGATCCTTGTTATCAAGATCTCTATGCCAACAATGTCAACTGTGGCGCTGTGTTCCTCTTCAGCGGCGGCTTGCTCCTCCTTGACAGCGGCGGCCATGGCTTCAATGGCGGCAGTCTCCTGCTCCCATCGCAACTCCTCCTCTATTGGAGGCCCGCGGAGCCATGAGGCGGCCATGCTCCTGAGGGGGTGGAGAGGCCGATGGCGTCGACGGAGGAAATGGCGTGGGGTGATCTGTGGAGGGGACGGGAGAGGCTGAGAGGTGAGTGGAGGAGTTGCGACAGATGCGTCAGCGGGCGGCTTTTGTAGCTGTGGGCAGGAGATCGTGGTGGGAAATCATGGTGACAGCGGGTGCGGGCAGGTGGAGACGCGACGGCTGCCATGAAACTTCCCTCCCGCCACAGCCAAATATGGATGCTAGAACCCAGTTTTTGGATTGCACTCCATATTTTTTGGAGGCCGAGGCGCGTATTGGGAGTCTGCTAGAGTGGGTTTTCCCACTCCTGTCCTCCATATTGGCAGTTGTTATGGAGTTTGGGGTCCCTTTTCCGAATCTGCTAGAGTTGCTCTTACCTGCCTTTGTCTATAAATGACCGTTTCCTGTTTTGTCAACTTCAATGACGTCACTCGTTTGATAGCGTGACCTGTCAAATTGGAACAGGCGCTCTTCAGGACATCCTTCATCTGCATGACGTTCTCGCAAGAGTTTACCTTGCAAAGTTGTGTCATTCAATATCTAGGGCACGTGTATTGGATGGTAAGTGCAGTTTGCTTTTGTTTTTTTTACCAAGTCCACTTTGCGATTCCAGAGTGCATGTATTGATCTGTGCCCCTGACATAATATGATTTACACAGAGAGGCCCGACATAAAATCACAGTACAGTTCTCTCCTTTATCAACTCCTTTTGGATCCAAGTGACAGGGTCTGTTTCGAGGCAATACTCTGTGTTCTGGGAAAAGTTGACAACACAGAAAGGTGGCAATGATGTTTCATCAAGTTATTCTTTGTTGTGATGTGCTTCTGTACCAAAGTTGGAGTTGCATGTTGTGTTGTTAAATCAATTATCATGTGTTGCAGCACTGAGGACAGAGCTGGCGGATGGATCCGGTTAACTAGAGAAATTCTCAAATTGCCTGAGGCCCCATCTGTAGCATCAAAAGGTCTTCTGTCAAAAGCTAGTGAGAAATCTTCTAAAGCAAGGCGTCCTCAACCCCTCATCAAACTTGTAATGAGAAGGTTTGTCGCATCTTTTTATGGATGTTCAAGTGGTTGGTTGGTCTCTCTGTTTTCCTCTATGCTAACCGTTTGGTTCTTATTCTATCAGGCTGGAGAGCTCTTTCCGTAGCTTTTCTCGCCCTGTTCTTCATGCCGCTGCAAGAGTAGTCCAGGAAATGGGTAAAAGCAGAGCAGCTGCTTACTCTTTGGGTGCTTATGATGAGGGAGCCAATCTTCAAGCTTATTCAGATAATGTTGAATCTCTTGATTCTGATGAGAACTCACAACCTGAAGGTACTGCGATTCTATCATAGAGTCGAGTCATTCAGTTACATATTAAAACATGGAAAACCACATGCACTTTACGTTGGTTAGAAGTAATGTTGAGTCGGAGTCATGCATGTTGGTTCTGTCAATTCGTTCCGGGCCAAGTTTACTGGACAACTAGGAAACTAGAGATGATACCCCGCGCGTTGCTGCAGGAATTGGTTGCAATTATTTCAGTGAAATTGGGTGTATGAAACATTAGTATTAGACTAACAATATGTGAATTGAAACTAAAATACATATACCTTATTGTATTTGATTATTTTATAGGTGTAGAATATTTCTTGATATGAGTAGCATGCATAGTGCTTGGTCGTCATATGAGTATTTTCTCTTGCATGGTGGCATGATGAAGTGGCATAGGTGCATGTTGAGAGAATTGAAGTTAGTGGGTATTGAATATGAGTAGCATGCATCGTGCGTGTTAATATAGGCGTTCTCCCATGCATGGAGACATGATGAGGTGGCATAGTTGCATGTTGAGAGAATTGGAGTTAGTGGGGATCAACTTTTTTGGTATATAGGATATAGGATTGGTAATATCATGTCTAAGCATCTCTTTTAAAATCAAACCTGGCAATAATTCTTATATAAGCATGAATCCGAATGTATTCGGGCATGCTTACAGAGGTTTCATTAGTGAGTTACCTTAGGCCCCTCCCTTTTTTTGTTTGGCATAAAGTTATGCGTCCTATGTTTTATGTTATTTCATTTTGCAATAAATCATCTAACTGTTCTGGTGCATGTTGTAGCCACCCGGAAAGCTAAGCCACTGTCGAATGGACATGGTGGAATGGACACAGTAGCAGGGTTATTGGCGTCACTAATGGAAGTAGTGCGGACAACTGTAGCATGCGAGTGCGTATATGTTCGAGCAATGGTCATCAAAGCTTTGATATGGATGCAAAATCCACATGAGTCCCTCGATGAACTAAAATCTATAATTGCGTGTGAGCTGTCGGACCCAGCCTGGCCTTCTTCTCTACTGAATGATGTCCTGCTAACCCTACATGCTAGGTTCAAGGTATTGTATCCCTTTCGCTGTTAAATATTATGCAGGTTGCCTTGTTTTTCTTTTTATGAAGGTGCTCTTTCGTCCACATTTGATGCCTTTTTATCAGCCATGTGCCTGAAATCATTTTGAAACTGGAAGCAACCTTAACTTTCTGTAGTCACTTCGAGTTTCTGACGTTTCAATTATTTTAGAATAACACTGTTTAGAAAAACAATATATTATGACACATTTTTTATCTTGGTATTTTCTCTGCCTTCTTTCATACAGGATTATTGTTGCAATTAAATATGGTCTGAACTATTTTTAATTTTTGTTTTGCCCCCTTGTTTATGTGTTTTATGGTTATAGTTAAGAGTATATGCATTTTGCAGCTATTATTTTAATTAGTTGTAGTATGTTCTCATTTTTGTGGATTTTTGTTGAGTGATCTATTATTCTGGTTTGTTCTTACATGATAGGCAACCCCTGATATGGCTGTGACTCTGCTTGAGATTGCTAGAATTTTTGCTACTAAAGTTCCTGGAAAGATTGATGCTGACGTTCTACAACTGTTATGGAAGGTAGGCATTTTTTCATAAAATATTTACTAATGTTTTTCTGAACCGCCAAGGTTTACTTGATGAAAGGGGCCCCAACCATCTGAAGTCATTTGCAAAGCTGCAACGTATTGTATCATATAATCCCTGGTTTCTACAGCATTTTGGTCCTATGTTGTTATGCAATAGTTTTCATGACATTTTTTGTATAATGGGGCTAATAACTTGAGTACAAAATAACAATTCTTGTCTTCCCAGACATGCCTTGTAGGAGCAGGACCAGATGGGAAACATACAGCATTGGAAGCTGTGACAATTGTCCTTGATCTGCCACCACCTCAGCCTGGTTCAATGTCTGTACTCACGTCTGTTGATATGATATCCGCCTCTGATCCAAAATCTGCAATGGCACTGCAAAGATTAGTCCAAGCTGCTGTAAGAGCAAAACTTTGACTTGGTTAGTTTATTCATTGAGCATGGAATCAAAATATGTTTATGTTTTGGCCCTTCAAATGATCAACAGGTTTGGTTTCTGGGAGAAAATGCAAACTATGCTGCATCTGAGTATGCATGGGAATCTGCAACGCCGCCTGGTACTGCTCTAATGATGCTTGATGCTGATAAAATGGTTGCTGCAGCTAGCTCCCGTAACCCTACACTTGCTAGCGCTCTGACGCGGCTCCAAAGGTGTGCATTTAGTGGCAGCTGGGAGGTATGTGCCTGAAAAAAAAATTAGTTTCCTTCCCTTTAACTTGACAATTTGATCGAGTGAGACTGAGATGGTACTGCATCTCCTTGTACACGCCTTCCCGTTTTCCTTATCTTATGGTTTACACTTTGTAGATCCGTATCGCTGCTGTCCAGGCCCTAACTACCATTGCAATAAGGTCTGGTGAACCTTATAGACTACAGATATACGAGTTTCTTCATGCTTTGAGTCTGGGGGGTGTGCAGTCAAACTTTTCGGAATTGCAGCTAAGTAATGGGGAAAACCAAGGTGCGAGTGGTACGGGTCTTGGGTCTTTGATTAACCCAATGCTCAAGGTCTTGGATGAGATGTATAAAGCTCAAGACGACCTTGCTAGGTATGTTGTCCATAAAATTCCTCTTGCCTGCTCTGGAATTGTCCTTGAAATGGCTGCTCTATGGATTTTTGCAGGGACATCCGTCAGCATGATAATAGCAAACAAGAATGGAGTGATGATGAACTCAAGAAACTTTATGAAACCCATGAGAGGCTTCTTGATTTCGTTTGTTTATTCTGTTTCGTTCCAAGGATTAAATACTTGCCTTTAGGCCCTACCAGGTATGTATTTGTAATATTTGGGGTTCTAATTTCCTAGTGCAGTCAAGTTGCTCTTGCTCCTGATTTGAAGTGTTACTTCATCGTGGAAGTCATCTATGAAGTTAGAGCTGTACAATTCACCACTAAGGATTGTAAACTTTACCATCCGCTACATCTTTAGTGTTGTTTGGAGCCATACAATAGATTTTTTTTGGGTGGTGGTGTTATCTTGGACAAGCTGGATCATTTGCTCCATATGATGCGATTAATTGTACTGTTGGACCACCACATGCTGGTTATGGTCCATACTTCATATGGGCCTCACTGCTGTACCATAGGGTTTTCTTCTTCTTAATCCTAAGTGACAGTCTTAGCAATCCTCCTTTATTTGTAACTTCTTTTTTCAAGCATTTATGTCATCCGGGAGACAGTGGGAGGTCTCACATGTTATGATGTTTTTGTAGTGACCATCAGCTTTAATTTAAAGCTTTCTGATCCACATAATTTTCTTTACCTACTGGCTACTGCTAGTTTGCAACTTAAACTCTATGCGAAGGCCTATATTCTCAAATGTCTTTCACCCTGGAAAATACAACATTTAGAATTAAGTTCTGAATTGCTGTTGAGTAAGCTGTAATTTTACATTTGTGATTGCTTAGGGTGTAGGTTAAGTGCTATTTATTGCTGGCTTGTGCAGTTCATGAAATCTGCTTGACTATCGTATTTGTATCATAAGAGAAATGTTGTAGCATTCCATAAGAGAAAGTTGAGTGTA
Organism: Triticum urartu; assembly: GCF_003073215.2. NCBI lineage: Eukaryota > Viridiplantae > Streptophyta > Magnoliopsida > Poales > Poaceae > Triticum > Triticum urartu. The sequence continues at coordinate 484,444,827 of NC_053025.1, forward strand.
AATGACCTGCCTTTTCCCCCTTGTTTTTTTGGCTGGGATGCATGTATGATGTTGAATCTTATGTACAGTGCCAAGCTAATTGAGATCTACCGCAATCGGCATAACATTAGTGCATCTGTCGGTCTAAGTGACCCTGCTGTTGCTACCGGAATATCTGACCTCATGTATGAGTCGAAAGAAGTACATAAGGAGACCAGTACTATGCAATCCGGAATTGACCCTGATCTAGCTATGGCCTGGGCAGCGGGTTTGGAAGATGATGCCTGGGCAAACGATGCCCCAGGTGTGGACAAAGTAAGCATCTTTTGTGTTGATTCATAAAGGTTCCTGATACCTATCAGTTCAGCTAAGAAGGCTTGCTGTTAACTGTGGCAGATAGCCTGGTTGCTTAATCATTTCCGTACCAGCTCCCTTTTCCTCATTGCTTGTGCTCAATTAGAGAATGTTGCTTTTGATACACTTGCTTCCTTCTTCTTTGATCATATAATAGGTCAAGGATTTCCTTTCTGGTGCTGGAACTGATGCTCCTGATGTGGATGACGAGGAATACATGAATTCTAGGCCATCAGTCGGTTATGATGATATGTGGGCCAAGACAATTCTTGAAGAGGTGGATGCAAGTTTTATGACATTTTCTTAAACCACTCTACTCCGTATACTTATTTAAAAATTAAAGATAAATAATTCGTTTTGTTTTATATTTTGCAGGAAGATGATGGGAGGTCTTCTGGCGGGTCCTCTCCTGACTCGACTGGTTCTGTGGAGACATCCATATCGTCCCATTTCGGTGGCATGAACTATCCGTCTTTGTTTAGTTCAAAACCACCAAGCTATGGGGCTTCACAACAAACGGTATTTTGCTTCATCCATTATATTATTGCAATGTTATCTATATCGTTTCTGTTACTGCATCTTACAATGCAGATATCATATTTGTAATGTTTAAATGTTTTTCTTAGGGAAGAGCACTATGCACTTAACTATGATAATCATTTCTTAGATCCTATGGCTCAAATGTGTATGCCGATATGGACGTTGCATACTATATGCGCTGCACCAGCTAGAGCTGGAGACTAAAAGTGTGGTTCACCAGCCGATATGGACATTGCATACTATATCCCTAATTTATTTTTTTGAATCGAGGACATAGGCACAACATCTGTGACATAAACTGTTAATCTGAATCCAAAATACTCCTTGAGAAACAAAAGAGAGAATTCGCACCGCAAATAGTAGCTAATCCAAATTGGGCTGTAAATTATATCAACACTCAATTTGTCTTTTTGTTTCTTGAGCTGTGTTTCGAATTTAGGCTTAAAATTTTGTAACTTGATTTTTTAGAGGTGCTAGGGTGGTTGGATGCACCTGGTGCACCAGATACACCCTCAGTTTGAAACACTTTGCAGAAAACACAGGCGCCAGAGGAATACAAGAAGTCACCCAGTTTGTGCCTCCCTCGTATTGCCTGTGTTCCCTTCACTGTTAGGGTGCTACTGGGGTCTCACCACTGGTTGGGTGGCTCCTGTGTTCATCCTTGGAACATCATATAATTATGGCCAGCTTCAAGCAATACTGGAGCACACGAGTTACAGTAAAACCACTTCATATTTAATTATAATCGAACTTTCAGTATTTGAATATTAAAAGCTATATTTTTCCAGTTTCTGCAAGCATGTCCTCAAGTAGTGTATTGGTGTAGTATCTTTTTGTTTGCTGCTTCTACCCTGTGATTTCAGATGCCATTTGTTTAAAGAAGACTATTCCTTATATCCATTTGCATTTTGTTTCAGATACGTGAAGAACCACCATCATATTCAACATCTGTCCTACAGAAGCGTGAGTCGTTTGACAATCCCCTGGCGGGGCGTGGGGGTCGAAGTTCTGGATCTGGATCCCATGAGGATGTTGAGAAGAGTTCCGGGAACCCTCAATCTGGGAAAGCATTGTATGACTTCACAGCAGGCGGCGATGATGAGGTATGGAGGCTGTAATTCATGGCTACGTTTTATAACTTTCTGAAGTCCAATGCTTTTCTTTCTCCCGAGTTTGATGGGGTATTGCTTATTGGAAGACACGTTTTCTTTTCCAGAGAGATAATTATTAGTTTCCTAAATTAAATTTAGTTGGTGTGTTCATCTAACGCTTAGCATGCTGGTTAATTAAAAAAAACTTATGCACCAAAACTGAATGGATGCGAATGTCAAAATAATCAAGCTGTCCCTTCTTTCTTGTCTTGGGGTGCAAAGAAGATAACACATACTAATTTATGTAACTGTTTTCAGCTGAGTTTAAACTCTGGAGAAGATGTGGATATTGAATATGAGGTTGATGGTTGGTACTACGTAAGTTATTATGACCTCACCATTTATTTAACTTGTTCCCTGGCTGGGATGATAACGATTTCAAATGTGCAACCGTTGCTATTTGCTCAGGTGAAGAAAAAGAGACCAGGAAGGGATGGGAAGATGGCAGGTCTGGTCCCTGTTTTGTACGTGAGCTCGTGATAGCAATGAACCTTGTGACATACTACTCTGAAGAGCTGGGTGGAGCAAATGGGCCTAAGAATGAAACGCTGGTTAGTTTTGATGCTGTCCTGTGGAAGCAAGGACATATCCAACCCTCTCCGTGTGTGTGTTTGTACGGTGCGGCGGTATTGTTGCTGGTCTCTGTGTGCTGATTTTGTTTGCTATACATACGGCCCATTCAAGTCATTGTTTACATGGGTGGATAGGAATTTGGGACACTCCATTCCATCTTGCATGCGCCGTTCTGCTCCACCGGTTATGCTTGGAAGGTTTCGGTTACACCCCGTGCCCAGTTCTTCCATCGGCTGTGCAATACATCCCATTGTAATTGTATAACTATTTAGCTGTGAAGAGGCTGTTGTAAACTGTAGGCTCAATTTTTTTTTTTACCCCACGATTCTTTTGGTATTGTGTATCGTATGGTGTGAACTGTGTGATTCAGTAGCAAGTAGTAGTGCTGTATTTTTTTTTATGGTTTGTGTAAATTTTTGTTTTCCGGTGTATCTAGGATACATGAAAATATACCATAGTGAAAACAACAGGCACCTGATATTTTACTCATTTTGCCTTCCCTATGTTCTGATCAGTTAGTTGTTGGCAATAGTTTGGCTGATACTACGTGAGTGCTCACGTCTGCAGCAATGTTGAGGTCATATCGCCCTGTCGTGTTCACGCCGCCTAAATTGTGTTGGCCAAAGCATGTGCATCAGACCGACAAATGCATCAGATTCACCGGATCGTCATTAGAATCACGACTTGTTCAATAAAAATAGGCAGCGCAAGTCGGTTGGTCGCTAGCCAGCCTCCTTATCTTGAACCCCCACAGAGAAAGCAGTAGGTATACGGACACATCTAGCCAACACACCGCAATACGCAAGCAGGCAACAACCGCAGCCCCAAGCAAACCGAAGATGGGGAAGGAGTTCGGGAGCATGGAGGAGTTCTGGGGGTTCTACCTGGGCCAGCACTCGAAGCCGGCGACGCGGCGCTGGCACTTCGCCGGCACGCTCGCCTCGCTGGTGTGCGCGCTGCTGGCGGCCGCCACCGGCCGCGCCGCGCTCCTGGTGGCCTGCCCTGTGCTCGGCTACGGCATGGCCTGGTACAGCCACTTCTTCGTGGAGGGCAACCGGCCGGCCACCTTCGGTCACCCCGTCTGGTCCTTCCTCTGCGACTACCGCATGTTCGCCCTCATCCTCACCGGCCGCATCGACGCCGAGCTCGCCCGCCTCCGCGTCCACCCGCGCCTCGCCTCCGACTGACCGATCCGGCCGCCTCTTCGCCGTCCGTGCCGTGCCGTGCCAGCATCAATCAACCAATAAAGATTCCGCGCACTTGCAGGTGTGTCGGAGCATTTGTCTACTGAGGTTCCTGGTGTATGTGTACTTACTTGCTGCGACCAAAATATAAGAACGTTTTTAACACTACACTAGTGTCAAAAACGTTGTGGGACAGAGGTAGTAGTAGTTCTACCATGTGTCTTTGCCTCTCGTGAATTATGATTGCTCTACTCTAAGGCCTTTCTCTTCTCCTTGGTATGGGGGCAGTTCTAACACGAACTGGACATACTTCTGATTTATTTTCCTGCACTTCATTCAGTTCCACAACACAGGCTCCCAAAACGACCCACGAGTTTGACAAGTAGTAGATAGAACCTCACAAGAATCGCAATAACAAATGGCAGATATACACGAATACGCGCCCTTAATTTTTTTAATAGCCGATTTAACCGGAGGTCACACGCATCTGATCATGTTGGCTGTAGAGTGTAGACCATTGCCCGGCTCAGCTGTCGCTTCTGTTGGGCTTGTCTGACTCCTCCTGATACACCTGAAACAAGCACGAAGCGTGTCAATCGCCGATGAGAACTGCAGAAATGCCAGCAAAGAAGAGGGAGAGAGGGGGCAGTATCTGTCCTCCTACCGTGTCAGCTGACGGGATCCACTCGTTTGTGGCGGGGTTTCCCTTGGAGGAAGCATGGCGCTCCGTCGCATCCGGGTCCTCGGAGAGCTCGAACGAGGCGCCGGCGGGCCTGTCCACCTTGATGAAGCCCGTGCCAGTCTGCACCACGTCCATCGACCACGATTCAGCTCAGCGACTCATATAATTCAGAGAAAAATTGCAGAGGAGGAAGGCAGCGACCGTGTGATGCTGCTTGCCGACGCAGCCGAGGTCCTTGTAGTACTCCGTCTCCACGAACTCCTCGCCCGCCTTCCCGCCCTCGCACACCAGTTTCTGCGACAAGAAACCACACGCACCGCGGCATCAGTGGCTCCGCTCCGGCTTGTAGATTCTAAGCATCCACGAGAGGTCTTGATGAACAGGAGGAGATGGTGCGACCGACCTCGGAGTGGGCTTCCAGGTCCTGGAACTTGTCGAGCTCCGGGTGGGAGCCGTCGGCGCCGGGGCCGGCGAGCGCGTCGGTGTACACGGCGGAGTGGTCGCTGCGGGAGGGCTTGGAGTGGCGCTTGGGCGCCGCGCCGTCGTAGTACCCCCGCACCTCGTCCACCCTCACCGCCTCGTCCACCGGGGACAGGTGCGCGTCGCTCCTGCTCGGCCTCGACATGTCGCTCGACCGACCTCTCCGCACAAGCGCGCCGGCCGATGCTACTGCTGCCGGAGCGTACTGGTGGTGTGTATTGCTAGGCCGTGGCCGTGGCCGCGCTCGTTAGCGGTGGTGTTAATTGCGCGGGCGGCGGTGGTGATGGTGGCTGAAAGCGCCGTGCTATTATGCCGCGTGCGACGGTGGCCTGCCCCGGCAGCGAGATGTTTGTGAGGAGAAAATATCCGCGGGGAGCTGGGTGGATAGAGGGGTACGTCGCTGGGTTGGCGAGAAGATGGACGGACGAGAGGCCAGGAATGCGCGGCCGCTCGGCCGTCACGTCGGAGACGGCGAGATCGGGGCCCTGGCCGGGGCCGTGGTTTATCCGCAGGCGTTCAGACACGGCGTTCTGCTCAAAAAAATAATTTTGAGGGTAATAGCCAAGCTTTATTCATTAAAAACCACATGGAGTGGGATACAATTCAGGTTATGGGGTTGATCTAACCAAACATAGCGCCCCGGACCCAGAGAAAGAGTATGCTTGGCTAATCTATGAGCTTCTAAATTGTTCAAACGGCCTTTAAAACAAAAATTACAATGAAAAAAAGATTGTTGGACTCTAATCTCCTTGATGATTGCTCCATAAGCGCACTTGCTGTCGTTGTGTATGGCACTCATCACCTCCTTCGCGTCTGACGCTACGACAAATTGGTTTAGGTGAAGATCAATTGCAAACGCCAAACCTGCCCAGCACGCTATTGCCTCTAGTGTTGCCGGGTCATCCACACCTCTGATAACTAGAGCCGAGCTACCAAGGAAAGTCCCCGAGCTATCTCTGCATACCGCTGCCGCTGTCCCCCGGCTTCCTTTCCTGCACCCCGCATCAACATTAATTTTGGCATAGCCAGTAGGAGGTGCTTTGGGTTTCCTGTTGCTGTTATGTACCACTCTGGGTTCAGTCCTTACCGGCTCCTGTTTTCCATTGATTACCTCGAGTTCATCAATGTACCTCTCTACAAAGGACATGATCGCATGTGGGCTCTGAAAAACACCTTCGTGTATAGCTTTTCGCCTCGCTACCCAGATAGCCCAAAGAGTCACCGAAATCCTCACAAATTCAGCATGTGATAACAGCTCCATTAGAGTAAATAGCCACTGCTTGGCTTTTGGTTCGGTAGTTGACGTCATCTTTTGCAGAAGTTCACCATCTATGAGCGCCCAGGTGCACCGTGAGGACGTGCAATCGAGGAGCGAGTGTCTCCACGAATCGGGTGCCCCACACATGCCACATGAGTTCGAGTGTGCCATATGTCTTCTCGCACGGACATCGTTTGTTGGGATCGAATGCTTTGAGAGTCTCCAGAGGAACATCCTCACCTTGCCAGGCACTCTCGTTTTCCACAAACTCTTCCAAGATCTCTCTTCCGTCACAGTGCTTGAAGGACCCAAAGTATTCTCAAGCCATGCCTCTCTCCTTAACCTGTTAGCTACAAGCATGCGATATGCCGAACGGACCGAGAAAAAGCCATTCTTTTCATAGTGCCAACTCCAGAAATCAGAGATATTGCCAGTGCATAGGGGAATGCTTAGTATGACTTGAATATCCATCGGCATGAACACCGACTCCACCTTCTCTCTATCCCAGCTTGCGGATGTGTGATCTATGAGTTCTGACACTAGCAGAGGAGGATTTTGAGTAACGCACCTGTAAGGTTTCATCATCTCCTCTTTGGGTAGCCAGTTATCTTCCCAATTTTTTGTGGATTCTCCGGTGCTAATGCGCTTGATCAGGCCCATCTTCAGGGTGTCACGTCCCTCTATAATGGCCCTCCAAATCTGACTTGGGTGATTCCCCAATGAAGCTTCCAAAATTGAGCAACTCGGGTAATATATACTCTTCAGAACACGCGCGCTGAGAGAGTCCGGCTCCTGCAACGGCCTCCATGCCTGCTTTGCTAACATGGCCAAGTTAAAGAGTTCAAAGTCCTTAAAGCCTAGACCACCCATTCCTTTTGGCTGGGTCATAGTCTTCCACGAAACCCAATGGGGTTTTCGCTTTCCTTCCTTGCTACCCCACCAAAATTTCCGGATTAACATATTGAGATGTTCGCACAAACCTCGTGGCAATTTGAAACAAGACATAGAGAAGACCGGAACTGCTTGGGCGACCGCTTTCACCAAAACCTCTTTGCCTGCTGAAGACATTGTGCTCTCAATCCACCCTTGCACTTTACTCCATAGACGATCCTTCAAGTATTTAAATACACTGTATTTAGATGAGCCTATGTCCGAGGGCATGCCTAAATATTTCTCATTTAGGGTCTCATTTGGAACTTGCATCACCGTCTTCATCTCTGTCCGGATACTATCGGGAACCCCCTTGCTAAAATAAATCGATGACTTGTTGTAGTTGATACGCTGTCCTGAAGCCTGACAGTATCTGTCAAGAACTAGGTTCACCTCGGTAGCACCAATACTATTTGCCTTGAAGAACAGCAGGCTGTCATCAGCGAATAATAAGTGATTCACCTTAGGTGCCGAGGACGCCACTTGTAAACCACTCATGTTGGATGACTCGCTTCTGGATTTTAACAGGCACAAAAGGCCCTCTGCTGCTAGCAAGAACAAGTACGGAGATATCGGGTCCCCTTGTCTGATCCCACGTGTTGGTGTAAACTCCTCCAACCTCTTCCCATTAAACTGAACTAAAAAAGTTACTGAAGATACCAGTCCCATGACAATATCCACCCACCTCTGAGAGAAACCAAGTTTCAACATGATTGCTTGTAAATACTCCCACTCTACCCTGTCATAAGCTTTCATCATATCAAGTTTCAATGCACATGATTGATGTTTCTTTGCTTTGTTCCTCTTCATGAAATGCAAGCACTCATAAGCAGTCACAATATTATCAGTTATCAGTCTCCCCGGGACGAAAGCTGACTGCTCCTCTGAAATGATCTCCGGTAAAATGACTCTCAAACGATTAGAGATTACCTTGGATGCAATTTTCTAGAGGACGTTACATAGACTGATAGGCCGGAATTGTGACAATAACGTGGGTTTTTTTACCTTTGGGATCATCACCAAAACTGTCTCATTGATGCTTCTTGCTGATTCCTTGCCCTCTACAATGTCAAGCACTACTTTTGTAACATCATCTCCGTAGATCTCCCAATGGTGTTGAAAGAAGTGGGCCGGGAAACCATCCGGGCCCGGTGATTTTGTGGGAACATTTGGAAAAGGGCTTTTTTAACTTCTGCTTGGGTGTAGGGCGCGTTCAACATATCATTCATTCCCTGCGTTACTTTGCGGGGTACGGTCGAGAGGACACTCTCCATATCTTGTACCCCCTCTGAGCTATACAAGTTTTTGTAAAAAGCGGTTGTCATTGCTTCCATCTCATCTTTATCTTCGGTGAACTGACCGGACTCTTTCTGAAGAGCCCTAATTTGATTTTTTTTCGTCTCCTTCTACTCGCACGTAAATGAAAGAAGTACGTGTTTTTATCTCCATGCATCAGCCACTCGAGTCTTGCCCTCTGGCGCCATAATATTTCCTCGCGATGATATAGCTCAACTAGATTTTCTGTGATTTTTAACTCCATGTGGTTAGGACCGGATCTACCTGGGAGGCCGCGCAACTCCTGTAGCTGTTTCTGCAGCCGTGCAATCTGCCGCCTTACATTCCCAAAGTGCTTGCGATCCCATGCAGAGAGATCCCCCGACACCCGCTGCAGCTTTTGTCGTACCTGCTCCACTGGTCGGATGTGGTCCAGGTTCTGTGCGGCCCACCCGTCGCCAATCACTTCTGCATGCATGGGGTCACGCTCCCAACACATCTCGTACCTGAACTGCCTCGGTCCTCGTGGAACTGCATGCAGCGTGTCGAGCTGGAGGAAGATGGGAATATGATCAGAAGAAACAGCATGCTTGTGTTCCAGAATTGCTGTTGGGAAAGCCAAAGACCATACTGGATTAGCTACACATCTATCCAGACGAACTCTGGCGTAAGTTCCTCCTGCCACCTTTTTTTCAAAAGTCCAGTTGATTCCAGTGAAGCCTATATCTGACAAACCGCATGTATCAAGCGCATCTCTAAACGCATCCATTTGTGCCTGACTTCTGTTTGCCACTCCATCATGCTCATGTGAGTATAACACCTCATTAAAGTCTCCTATAACTGCCCATGGCAGATCGTTAGCACCAACAATGCTCCGCAACGTGTCCCATGTTTTATATCTTTCCACTACCTAGGCCTCCCTGTAGACGAAGGTGACCCTTGTTTTTATCTGAGCCAAATCATCTATCACAACATTAATATGATACTTGGAGTAACCATCAACCACTAGCTTTATTTCATCATTCCAAAAGATACCAAGTCCACCACTTCTCCCAGAGCTACTAACTGCAAAACTATTGGTAAAACCTAATGAGCCTGCTAGATTCTCTACACGAGAGCCCTCTATCTGAGTTTCGACAATGCATAATACTGATGTCTACTACACAACCTTCTTCTTGTAGACGTTGTTGGGCCTCCAAGTGCAGAGGTTTGTAGGACAGTAGCAAATTTCCCTCAAGTGGATGACCTAAGGTTTATCAATCCGCAGGAGGCGTAGGATGAAAATGGTCTCTCTCAAGCAACCCTGCAACCAAATAACAAAGAGTCTCTTGTGTCCCCAACACACCTAATACAATGGTAAATTATATAGGTGCACTAGTTCGGCAAAGAGATGGTGATACAAGTGCAATATGGATAGTAGATAATAGTTTTTGTAATCTGATATTATAAAAACAGCAAGGTAACAAGTGATAAAAGTGAGCGTAGACGGTATTGCAATGTGTGGAAATAAGGCCTAGGGTTCATACTTTCACTAGTGTAAGTCCTCTCAACAATACTAACATAATTGGATCATAAAACTATCCCTCAACATGCAACAAAGAGTCACTCCAAAGTCACTAATAGCGGAGAACGAACGAAGAGATTATGGTAGGGTACGAAACCACCTCAAAGTTATCCTTTCCAATCAATCCGTTGGGCTATTCCTATAAGTGTCACAAACAGCCCTAGAGTTCGTACTAGAATAACACCTTAATACACAAATCAACCAAAACCCTAATGTCACCTAGATACTCCAATGTCACCTCAAATATCCGTGGGTATGATTATACGATATGCGGCACACAATCTCAGATTCATCTATTCAACCAACACAAAGGACCTCAAAGAGTGCCCCAAAGTTCTACCGAAGAATCATGACGAAAACGTGTGCCAACCCCTATGCATAGGTTCATGGACGGAACCCGCAAGTTGATCACCAAAACATACATCAAGTGAATCACGTGATATCCCATTGTCACCACAGATACGCACGACAAGACATACATCAAGTGTTCTCAAATCTTTAAAGACTCAATCGGATAAGATTACTTCAAAGGGGAAACTCAATTCATTACAAGAGAGAAGAGGGGGAGGAGAAACATAAGATCCAGATATAATAGCAAAGCTCACGATACATCAAGATCGTGCCAAATCAAGAACACGAGAGAGAGAGAGAGATCAAACACATAGCTACTGGTACATACCCTCAGCCCCGAGGGAGAACTACTCCCTCCTCGTCATGGAGAGCACCGGGATGATGAAGATGGCCATCGGAGAAGGATTGCCCCCTCCGGCAGGGTGCCGGAACGGGTCTAGATTGGCTTTCGGTGGCTACGGAGTCTTCTGGCGGCGGAACTCCCGATCTATTATGCTCTCTAGAAGTTTTACGATCCGTAGGTATATATGGGTACAAGGGGTACATCGGTGGACCGAAGGGGGGGCCACGAGGCAGGGGCGCGCCCCCTACCCTCGTGAGCACCTCCTTCATCTTCTGACGTAGGGTCCAAGTCTATCCGGTAGGTTTCCTTCCAAAAATAACTTCTCCAGTTGATTTCGTTCCGTTTTGACTCCGTTTGATATTCCTTTTCCTCGAAACACTAAAATAGGCATAAAACAGCAAATCTGGGCTGGGCCTCCGGTTAATAGGTTAGTCCCAAAAATAATATAAAAGTGGAAAATAAAGCCCAATATTGCCCAAAACAGTAGATAATATAGCATGGAGCAATCAAAAATTATAGATACGTTGGAGACATATCAGCATCCCCAAGCTTAATTCCTGCTCGTCCTCGAGTAGGTAAATGATAAAAAAGATAATTTTTGATGTGGAATGCTAGTTGGCATAATTTCAGTGTAATTCTTCTTACTTGTGATATGAATATTCATATCTGAAAGATTCAAGACAAAAGTTCATATTGACATAAAAATAATAATACTTCAAGCATACTAACTAAGCAATCATGTCTTCTCAAAATAACATGGCCAAAGAAAGTTATCCCTACAAAATCATATAGTCTGGCTATGCTCTATCTTCACCACACAAAATATTTAAATCATGCACAACCCCGATGACAAGCCAAGCAATTGTTTCATACTTTTGATGTTCTCAAACCTTTTCAATCTTCACGCAATACATGAGCATGAGCCATGGATATAACACTATAGGTGGAATAGAATGGTGGTTGTGGAGAAGACAAAAAGGGAGAAGATAGTCTCACATCGACTAGGCGTATCAACGGGCTATGGAGATGCCCATCAATAGATATCAATGTGAGTGAGTAGGGATTGCCATGCAACAGGTGCACTAGAGCTATAAGTATATGAAAGCTCAACAAAAGAAACTAGTGGGTGTGCATCCAACTCGCTTGCTCACGAAGACCTAGGGCATTTTGAGGAAGCCCATCATTGGAATATACAAGCCAAGTTCTGTAATGAATAATTCCCACTTAGTATATGAAAGTGACAACATAGGAGACTCTCTATCATGAAGATCATGGTGCTACTTTGAAGCACAAGAATGGTAAAAGGATAGTAGCATTGCCCCTTCTCTCTTTTTCTCTCATTTTTTATTTTTTTATTTTTTTATTTGGGCCTTTTCTCCTTTTTTATGGCCTCTTTTCTTTCTCTTTTTTTATTTGGGCTTCTTTGGCCTCTTTTATTTATTTTTCGTCCGGAGTCTCATCCCGACTTGTGGGGGAATCATAGTCTCCATCATCCTTTCCTCACTGGGACAATGCTATAATAATTGAAAGATCATGGATGTCGCCTAGAGGGGGGGTGAATAGGTGCTTTAAAATAATTACGGTTGAGGCTTGAACAAATGCGGAATAAACCTAGCGGTTAATTTGTCAAGCACAAAACCTACAACAACTAGGCTCACCTATGTGCACCAACAGCTTATGCTAAGCAAGATAAACTACTAGGTGATAGCAAGATATATGACAAGAAACAATATGGCTATCACAAAGTAAAGTGCATAAGTAAAGAGCTCGGGTAAGAGATAACCGAGGCACGCGGAGACGATGATGTATCCCGAAGTTCACACCCTTGCGGATGCTAATCTCCGTTTGGAGCGGTGTGGATGCACAATGCTCCCCAAGAAGCCACTAGGGCCACCGTAATCTCCTCATGCCCTCGCACAATGCAAGGTGCCGTGATTCCACTAAGGGACCCTTGAGGGCGGTCACCGAACTCGTACAAATGGCAACCCTTGGGGGCGGTCACCGAACCCGTACACTTTGGCAACCCTTGGGGGCGGTCACCGGTACCCGTCAAATTGCTCGAGGCGATCTCCACAACCTAATTGGAGACCCCGACGCTTGCCCGAAGCTTTACACCACAATGATTGAGCTCCGAACACCACCAACCGTCTAGGGCGCCAAGGCACCCAAGAGGAACAAGCTCTAGGGTGCCCAAACACCCAAGAGTAATAAGCTTCTCAAACTTCACTTCCACGTATCACCATGGAGAACTCAAATCGATGCACCAAATGCAATGGCAAGGGCACACGGAGTGCCCAAGTCCTTCTCTCCCAATCCCACCAAAGCAACTAATGCTAGGGAAGAAAATGAGAGGAAGAACGAAAGAAGAACACGAAGAACTCCAAGATCTAGATCCAAGGGGTTCCCCTCACTTAGAGGAGAAAGTGATTGGTGGAAACGTGGATCTAGATCTCCTCTCTCTTTTCCCTCAAGAACTAGCAAGAATCATTGGAGGGATTGAGAGTTAGCAAGCTCGAAGAAGGTCAACAATGGGGGAAGAACACGAGCTAAAAGGATAAGGTTCATTGGGGAAGAAGGCCCCCTTTTATAGGTGGGGAAAAATCCAACTGTTATGATCACAACCCGCACAGAGCGGTACTACCGCTCCAAGGAGCGGTACTACCGCTAGGGCGGAAGTACCCCTTTGAAAAACAACAGCGAGGAGGCAAAAGGCCAGAAGAACCGCCGGAGCGGTACTACCGCTCGTCCTCACGGTACTACCGCTCGACCTCACGGTACTAAAAAATACATCCGGGCCTACCACCACAAGACTTGGGACGAGTTTTTGGTACGGAGCGGTACTACCGCTGTAGGAGCCGTGGTAGTACTGCTCTGGAGCGGTAGTAAAAAATTACATCCGCTCCAATTCGCGGTAGTACCGCTGCAGCCTTTTCAGAACACCAAAACTGCCACAACTTTTGCAAACAGACTCCGAATTCGATGAAACCAAGTTTGTTGGAAAGCTAGCGACAAGGGCTAACACAATCTTCAAAGAAATATCAATAAGAAGCAAATGAGAAAAGGCCCATAAGAAAATGGTGAGAACCCTTCCTCGGAAAAGACCGGTAAAACCTCCAACACCGAAAACATCATAGAAGACACATGCGAACTCCGTTTTCGATGAACTCAAGCTTGTCATAAAGATGACCATAAGCTCTAAGACTCACAAAGAGAACCAAATAAGAACCAAGAAACATTATGCAAGGATGCAATGGTTTGAGCTCTCGACGAACGATACGATCAAGCTACTCACTTGAGAGCCCCCCTTAATAGTACGGCTATCGATCCTATAACCCGGTCTCCCAACTACCACCATGAGACCGGTAATAGAAAACCTATCAAGGGCAAACCTTTTCCTTGCACATGATCCACTTGAGTTAGATGATGACGATCTTGTCCTCCTCAAGATGGACCACCTTTCTTGATTGCGTTGGGTCGAAGAAGACTAGATGATTGCTCCCCCATACTACACTATGGGTGACCCACTCTTCGGCACATCTTCACAAGTCCATTGACACCACAATGGATGGCAAGCTTCAAGCACTTGATCTCTTCGTGATTCTCCACTTGAAATTGCACACGGCAATCTTGATGATGATCACCACTTGATGTCATCCTTACCATGGGTTGTATGATATCATCCTCTTGACGCAAGCCCATGGACACGTACCTAACCCCACATAGACTCTCACATAGACCATGGGTTAGTACACAAAGTGCAATGGACAATGCTTACCATACCATGGGATCACTTGATCCCTCTCGGTACATCTTCTACTCTTTGTGAGTTGATCAACTTGATTCACTCTTGACTTAGTCTTGATCAACCTTGAATCTTTCCAACTCTCTTCGTTTGGATGATGTCTTGAAGGTAAACATGAATGATCACACAATCTTCTTCTTCAAGACATGCTTGCAATAAGCTCAACTCTCACATGACCAAGCTTTGGATAATTCCTTAATAGCACCTTGGTCAACACAAACTCTCCTTGAAACCAACACATGTACTCCAAGAAAAGCCTATGGACAAAACCTTCAAATATAACTCAAGACAACCATTAGTCCATAGAGATTGTCATCAATTACCAAAACCAAACATGGGGGCACCGCATGTTCTTTCAATAATGATGATCATCACACTTTTATTTACTTACAACTCAAGAATTACAACTCGATACTGATACGTCTCCAACGTATCTATAATTTTTGATTGCTCCATGCTATATTATCTACTGTTTTGGACTATATTGGGCTTTATTTTCCACTTTTATATTATTTTTGGGACTAACCTATTAACCGGAGGCCCAGCCCAGAATTGCTGTTTTTTTTCCTATTTCAGTGTTTCAGATAAACGGAATATCAAACGGAGTCCAAACGGAATAAAATCTTCGGGAACGTGATTTTCTCACCGAACATGATCCAGGAGACTTGGACCCTGCTCCAAGGAACAAAAGAGGCGGTCACGAGGGTGGGGGGCGCCCTCCCTAGGGCGCGCCCCCTGCCTCGTGGGCCCCTCGTTGCTCCTCCGGTGTACTTCTTCCTCCTATATATACACACGTACCCCCAAACGATCAGAACGGGATCCAAAAACCTAATTCCACCATCGCAACTTTCTGTATCCACGAGATCCCATCTTGGGGCCTGTTCCGGAGCTCCACCGGAAGAGTGCCGTCATCACGGAGGGCTTCTACATCATCATAGCCTCTCCGATGAAGTGTGAGTAGTTTACCTCAGACCTTCGGGTCCATAGTTAGTAGTTAGATGGCTTCTTCTCTCTCTTTGAATCTCAATACAAAGTTCTCCTCCTCTCTTGTGGAGATCTATTCGATGTAATCTTCTTTTTGCGGTGTGTTTGTTGAGACCAATGGATTGTGGGTTTATGATCAAGTCTATCTATGAATAATATTTGAATCTTCTCTGAATTCTTTTATGTATGATTGGTTATCTTTGCAAGTCTCTTCGAATTATCCGTTTGGTTTGGCCAACTAGATTGGTAGTTCTTGCCATGGGAGAAGTGCTTAGCTTTGGGTTCGATCTTGCGGTGTCCCGACCCAGTGATAGAAGGGGCAGCAAAGCACGTATTGTATCGTTGCCATCGAGGATAACAAGATGGGGTTTATTTCATATTGCATGAATTTATCTCTCTACATCATGTCATCTTACTTAAGGCGCTACTATGTTTTTAACTTAATACTCTAGATGCATGTTGGATAGCGGTCGATGAGTGGAGTAATAGTAGTAGATGCAGAATCGTTTCGATCTACTTGTCACGGACGTGATGCCTATATACATGATCATGCCTAGATATTCTCATAACTATGATCAATTCTGTCAATTGCTCAACAATAATTTGTTCACCCATCGTAGAATACTTATGCTCTTGAGAGAAGCCACTAGTGAAACCTATGCCCCCCGGGTCTATTCTCATCATATCAATCCCCATTACTTTAATCTTGCTTTGCTTTTTTACTTTGCCTTTACTTTTTTACTTTGCATCTTTATACCAAAAATATTATATCTATCAGATCTCACTCTCGTAAGTGACCGTGAAGGGCTTGACAACCCCTAATCGCGTTGGTTGCGATTAGCTATCGTTTTGTGCAGGTACGAGGGACTTGAGCGTGGGCTCCTACTGGATTGATACCTTGGTTCTCAAAAACTGAGGGAAATACTTAGCTACTCTGCTGCATCATCCCTTCCTCTTCGGGGAAAACCAACGCAAGCTCAAGACATAGCAAGAAGGATTTCTGGCGCCATTGCCGGGGAGTCCATGCAAAAAGTCAACATACCAAGTACCCATCACAATCCCCATCTCTCGCATTACATTATTTGCCGTTTGCCTCTCGTTTTCCTCTCCCCCCAATTCACCCTTGCCGTTTTATTTGCCCTCTCTCTCCCTACCCTCCCTCTCTATTTGCCTCTTTTGCCCGGTTGCTTTTTGTTTGCTCGTATGGTTGGAATAGTCATTTATTTATTACTAAACAGAGAACCTAAGATTTATGGATCCTCATCCGCTTGCTAATCATTTTAAGAGATCCGGTTATGTTGAACCAATTGCTAGTGACTTTTGTGCACTAGATTATCTTTATGAAGTTTTGCTTGAAATTCGTGAATCTGAAAATTGCAATGAAGTATGTTATGAAGTGATTCACGATAGATCTTTGAATAAAAAGCATGATTGCAATGATGTTATTATAAATTCTATTAATGACAATTGTGCTAATAATATGCAAAACCCTAAGCTTGGGGATGCTAGTTTTGTTATGTCCTCTACTTGTTGCAATGATCATGATTGGGGTGATTCTTCTTTTGATCTTAAAAATTTATTTAAACCCCATGATGAATATGAGATTGATTATAATGTTTGCAATAATATTGAAAGTGGGTTTGGAAGAATGTCAACTTTAGATCCCACATATTTAGAGAATGTTCAATCTTATGAAGTTTTTGATAAAAGTGTGTTTGGGAAGGTCATGACTTTAGTTAATGTTAATCCCACTATTTCGGAAAAGTGCCAACTTTGCATGCATGTGGATCATGTTGAGAATATTTTATGTGATAGCTATATTGTTGAATTTTCTTATGATCCTACATGCAATTACTATGGGAGAGGAAAATATGGTGGTAGAAATTTTCATGTTACTAAATTACCTCTCGTTATGTTGAGATTGCTATTGTTTCTTTCCTCTTCCTTGCATATGCTAGTTTTTGCTTGCCTTGATAATTTGTTTGCCTATAATATGCCTATGCATAGGAAGTATGTTAGACTTAGATGTGTTTGTCACATGCTTTATGATGCTCCTTTTGTGCTTCAATTCTTGTCTTTCATGTGAGCATCATTAAAATTATCAATGCCTAGCTATAAGGCTTTAAAGAAAAGCGCTTGTTGGGAGACATCCCAATATTTTTCCTTGCTGTTATTTAATAAATAAATTATTTAGCCTATGTTTTGATTGTGTTTTTTTGTGTTTAATTAGTGTTTGTGCCAAGTAGAACCATTGGGAAGACTTGGGGAAAGTCTTGTTGAACTTGCTATAAAAAACAGAAACTTCAGCGCTCACGAGAACTGCTGTCATTTTTATTTGAAGAGTTCTATTTAGTTAATTATTTTTTCAGATTACTAATAGATAAATTCCTCACATCCATCAATTTATTTTGGAATTTTTGGGGTTCCAGATCTTGCGCTAGCTACAGATTACTACAGACTGTTCTGTTTTTGAGAGATTCTGTTTTTCGTGTGTTGTTTGCTTATTTTGATGAATCTATGGCTAGTAAAATAGTTTATAATCCATAGAGAAGTTGGAATACATTAGGTTTAACACCAATATAAATAAAGAATGAGTTCATTATAGTACCTTGAAGTGGTCTTTTGTTTTCTTTCGCTAACGGAGCTCACGAGTTTTCTATTTTGAGTTTTGTGTTGTGAAGTTTTCAAGTTTTGGGTGAATTCTTTTGATGGATCATGGAACAAGGAGTGGCAAGAGCCTAAGCTTTGGGGTGCCCAGGTCACCCCCAAGATAATCCAAGGACACCAAGAAGTCAAAGCTTGGGGATGCCCCGGAAGGCATCCCCTCTTTCGTCCACTTCCATCGGTAATTTACTTGGAACTATATTTTTATTGACCAACATGATATGTGTTTTGCTTGGAGCGTCTTGTATTATTTGTGTCTTTGTGTCTTAGTATGCCACAATCATCCTTGCTGTACACACCTTTTGAGAGAGCCATACATGAATTAAAATTTGATAGAATACTCTATGTGCTTCACTTATATCTTTTGAGCTAAGTAGGTTTGCTCTATGTGCTTCACTTATATCTTTTGAGCTAAGTAGTTTTGCTCTATGTGCTTCACTTATATCTTTTGAGCATTATAATTTTGCTCTATATGCTTCACTTAGATCTTTTAGAACACGGTGGTGGATTTGTTTTAAAGAAACTATTGATCTCTCATGCTTCACTTAAATCATTTTGAGAGTCTCTTAATAGCATGGTAATTTGCTTAATAATAATATGCTTGGTATTCAAGATTTGTGAAACTTTCTTTTGAGTGTATTGAATACTAAGAAAAGATTGAAGCATGATGATTGTTTTGAGATATGGAGGTGATAATATTAAAGTCATGCTAGTTGAGTAGTTGTGAATTTAAGGAATACTTGTGTTAAGGTTTGTGATTCCCGTAGCATGCACATATGGTGAACCGTTATGTGATGAAGTCGGAGCATGATTTATTTATTGTTTGTCTTCCTTATGAGTGGCGGTCGGGGATGTGCGATGGTCTTTTCCTACCAATCTATCCCCCTAGGAGCATGCGCGTAATACTTTGCTTTGATAACTTCTAGATTTTTGCAATAAGTATATGAGTTCTTTATGACTAATGTTGAGTCCATGGTTTATACGCACTCTCACCCTTCCACCTTTGCTAGCCTCTCTAATACCGCGCACCTTTCGCCGGTATCATACACCTACCATATACCTTCCTCAAAACAGCCACCATACCTACCTATTATGGCATTTCCATAGCCATTCCGAGATATATTGCCATGCAACTTTCCACCATTCCGTTCATGACACATTCATCATTGTCATATTGCATATCCCGGTACACCGCCGGATGCATTCACATAGAGTCATATTTTGTTCTAAGTATCGAGTTGTAATTGTTGAGTTATAAGAAAAATAAAAGTGTGATGATCATCATTATTAGAGCATTGTCCCAGTGAGGAAAGAATGATGGAGACTATGATTCCCCCATAAGTCAGGATGAGACTCCGGACGAAAAAAGAGAGGCCAAAGAAGCCCAAATAAAAAGAGGCCATAAAAAAAGAGAAAAGGCCCAAATAAAAAAATGAGAGAAAAAGAGAGAAGGGACAATGTTACTATTCTTTTACCACACTTGTGCTTCAAAGTAGCACCATGATCTTCATAGTAGAGAGTCTCTCATGTTATCACTTTCATATACTAGTGGGAATTTTACATTATAGAACTTGGCTTGTATATTCCAATGATGGGCTTCCTCAAAAATTGCCCTAGGTCTTCATGAGTAACAAAGTTGGATGCACACCCACTTAGTTTCTTTTTGAGCTTTCATATACTTATAGCTCTAGTGCATCCGTTGCATGGCAATCCCTACTCACTCACATTGATATCTATTGATGGGCATCTCCATAGCCCGTTGATATGCCTAGTTGATGTGAGACCATCTTCTCCTTTTTTGTATTCTCCACAACCACCATTCTATTACACCTATAGTGCTATATCCATGGCTCACGCTCATGTATTGCGTGAAGATTGAAAAAGTTTTGAAAAAGTTAGAGTATGAAACAATTGCTTGGCTTGTCATCAGGGTTGTGCATGATTTAAATACTTTGTGTGGTGAAGATGGAGCATAGCCAGACTATATGATTTTGTAGGGATAACTTTCTTTGGCCATGTTATTTTGAGAAGACATAATTGCTTTGTTAGTATGCTTGAAGTATTATTATTTTTTATGTCAATATGAACTTTTGTCTTGAATATTTCTAATCTGACTATTCATACCACAATTAAGAAGATTTACATTGAAATTATGCCAAGTAGCACTCCGCATCAAAAATTCTCTTTTTATCATTTACCTACTCGAGGACGAGCAAGAATTAAGCTTGGGGATGCCTGATACGTCTCCAACGTATCTATAATTTTTGATTGCTCCATGCTATATTATCTACTGTTTTGGACTATATTGGGCTTTATTTTCCACTTTTATATTATTTTTGGGACTAACCTATTAACAGGAGGCCCATCCCAGAATTGTTGTTTTTTTTGCCTATTTCAGTGTTTCAGATAAACGGAATATCAAACGGAGTCCAAATGGAATAAAATCTTCGGGAACGTGATTTTCTCACCGAACGTGATCCAGGAGACTTGGACCCTGCTCCAAGGAACAAAAGAGGCGGTCACGAGGGTGGGGGCCCTCCTAGGGCGCGCCCCCTGCCTCGTGGGCCCTTCATTGCTCCTCTGACGTACTTCTTCCTCCTATATATACACACGTAC
Source organism: Triticum urartu (assembly GCF_003073215.2). Lineage (NCBI taxonomy): Eukaryota > Viridiplantae > Streptophyta > Magnoliopsida > Poales > Poaceae > Triticum > Triticum urartu. Next base: position 484,465,557 of record NC_053025.1, read on the forward strand.
CCCCAAACGATCAGAACGGGATCCAAAAACCTAATTCCATCGTCGCAACTTTCTGTATCCACGAGATCCCATCTTGGGGTCTGTTCCGGAGCTCCGCCGGAAGAGGGCCGTCATCATGGAGGGCTTCTACATCATCATAGCCTCTCCGATGAAGTGTGAGTAGTTTACCTCAGACCTTCGGGTCCATAGTTAGTAGCTAGATGGCTTCTTCTCTCTCTTTGAATCTCAATACAAAGTTCTCCCCCTCTCTTGTGGAGATCTATTCGATGTAATCTTCTTTTTGTGGTGTGTTTGTTGAGACCGATGAATTGTGGGTTTATGATCAAGTCTATCTATGAATAATATTTGAATCTTCTTTGAATTCTTTTATGTATGATTGGTTATCTTTGCAAGTGTCTTCGAATTATCCGTTTGGTTTGGCCAACTAGATTGGTAGTTCTTGCCATGGGAGAAGTGCTTAGCTTTGGGTTCGATCTTGCGGTGTCCCGACCCAGTGATAGAAGGGGCAGCAAGGCACGTATTGTATCATTTCCATCGAGGATAACAAGATGGGGTTTATTTCATATTGCATGAATTTATCTCTCTACATCATGTCATCTTACTTAAGGCGTTACTCTGTTTTTAACTTAATACTCTAGATGCATGTTGGATAGCGGTCGATGAGTGGAGTAATAGTAGTAGATGCAGAATCGTTTCGATCTACTTGTCACGGACGTGATGCCTATATACATGATCATGCCTAGATATTCTCATAACTATGCTCAATTCTGTCAATTGCTCAACAGTAATTTGTTCACCCACCGTAGAATACTTATACTCTTGAGAGAAGCCACTAGTGAAACCTATGGCCCCTGGGTCTATTCTCATCATATCAATCTCCATTACTTTAATCTTGCTTTGCTTTTTTACTTTGCCTTTACTTTTTACTTTGCATCTTTATACCAAAAATACCAAAAATATTATATCTATCAGATCTCACTCTCGTAAGTGACCGTGAAGGGCTTGACAACCCCTAATCACGTTGGTTGTGAGTAGCTATCGTTTTGTGTAGGTACGAGGGACTTGAGCGTGGGCTCCTACTGGATTGATACCTTGGTTCTCAAAAACCGAGGGAAATACTTACGCTACTCTGTTGCATCATCCCTTCCTCTTCGGGGAAAACCAACGCAAGCTCAAGATGTAGCAGATACTTAGAACAAGATATGACTCTATATGAATGCCTTCGGCGGTGTACCGGGATGTGCAATGACCCATGGGTGACATGTATGAAAGAATTATGAATGGTGGCTTTGCCACAAATACGATGTCAACTACATGATCATGCTAAGAAATATGACAATGATGGAGTATGTCATAAACGGAACGGTGGAAAGTTGCATGGCAATATATCTCGGGATGGCTATGGAAATGCCATGATAGGTAGGTATGGTGGCTGTTTTGAGGAAGGTATATGTTGGGTGTATGATACCGGCGAAAGGTGCGCGGTATTAGCGAGGCTAGCAAAGGTGGAAGGGTGAGAGTGTGTATAATCCATGGACTCAACATTAGTCATAAAGAACTCATATACTTATTGCAAAAATCTAGAAGTATCAAAGCAAAGTATTACGCGCATGCTCCTAGGGGGATACATTGGTAGGAAAAGACCATCACTCGTCCCTGACCGCCACTCATAAGGAAGACAATCAATAAATAAATTATGCTCCGACTTCATCACATAACGGTTCACCATACGTGCATGCTACGGGAATCACAAACTTCAACACAAGTATTTCTCAAAATCATAACCACTCAACTAGCATGACTCTAATATTACCATCCTCATATCTCAAAACAATCATCAAGCATCAAACTTCTCTTAGTATTCAAAATACTCATAAGAGAATTTTATTATTCTTCTTGTATACCTAGCATATTAGGATTATTTAAGCAAATTACCATGCTATTTAAAACTCTCAAAATGATATAAGTGAAGCATGATAGTTCATCTATTTCTACAAAATAAAACTACCACCATGCTCTAAAAGATATAAGTGAAGCACTAGAGCAACAACAAATTACTCCGAAAGATATAAATGAAGATCAATGAGTAGTCGAATAATTATGCAATTATGTGAAGACTCTCTAACATTTAATAATTTCAGATCTTGGTATTTTATTCAAACAGCAAGCAAAGCAAAATAATGTGACATTCTAAGAATGGCAAACATCATGTGAAGAAGCAAAAACTTAGGATCAACCGAAACTAACCGATAATTGTTGAAGAAGGTGGGATGCCAACCGGGGCATCCCCAAGCTTAGATGCTTGAGACTTCTTGAAATATTATCTTGGGGTGCCTTGGGCATCCCCAAGCTTGAGCTTTTGTGTCTCCTTAATTCCTCTCATATCACGGTCTCCCTAAATCTCAAAAGCTTCATCCACACAAAACTCAACAAGGACTCGTGAGATAAGTTAGTATAAACCATTGCAAAAACCTTATCATACTCTACTGTAGCAAATCACTAAAATTATTATTCAACATTGCATACTAAATGCCTCTGCGATATTTAATAGTCCTATCCTCAAATAGAATCATTAAAGAAGCAAACATATGCAAACAATGCAAACATAACAGCAATCTGCCTAAACATGATAGTCTATAAAGAATGCTGCAACATACATACTTCCCTAGCTCCAAAAATTATGTAAGAAAATTCCACTGTAGTAAATTTATCAGAGCTTAATATTCAAAAGGTTTCAACATTTTATCACATTCTAACTTTTCTAGGGAATTATTGCAACAGCGGTAAACTTTCTGTTTTCAAACAGCGACATGTATACTTGTAACATAGGCATAGTAAAGGCTATCAATGCCACTTTTATTGAAATAAAAGATGCAAAACATTATTATAAATAACATCAAGCAAATCCTAACAAAATAAATTGACGCTCCAAGCAAAACACATATCATGTGGTGAATAAAAATATAGCTCCAAGTAAAGTTACCGATGAACGAAGATGAAAGAGGGGATGCCTTCCGGGGCATCCCCAAGCTTAGGCTCTTGGTTGTCCTTAAATTTTACCTTGGGGTGCCATGGGCATACCCAAGCTTAGGTTATTTCCACTCCTTGTTCCATAGTCCATCGAATCCTTACCCAAAACTTGAAAACTTCACAACACAAAACTTAACAGAAAACTCGTAAGCTCCGTTAGTATAAGAAATAAATCACCACTTCAAGGTACTGTAATGAACTCATTATTTATTTATATTGGTGTTAAAACTAATGTATTCCAACTTCTCTATGGTCTATAAATTATTTTACTAGCCATAGATTCATCAAAATAAGTAAACAACACATGAAAAACAGAATCTGTCAAAAACAGAACAGTCTGTAGTAATCTGGATCAAACGTATACTTCTGGAACTCATAAAATTCTCAAATAAATTGATGGACCTGAGGAATTTATCTATTAATCATTTTAAAAAAGAATTAACTAAATAGCACTCTCCAAATAAAAATGACAGTAATTCTCGTGAGTGCTAAAGTTTCTGTTTTTTTACAGCATGATCATGAAGACTTCACCCAAGTCTTCCCAAAGGTTCTACTTGGCACAAACACTAATTAAAAGCATACAAACACATATAAACAGAGGCTAGATGAATTATTTATTACTAAACAGGAACAAAAAGCAAGGAACAAAAATAAAATTGGGTTGCCTCCCAACAAGCGCTATCGTTTAACGCCCCTAGCTAGACATGATGATTTCAATGATGCTCACATGAAGGATAAGAATTGTAACATAAAGAGAGCATATTGAAGAATATGACTAGCACATTTAAGTCTAACCCACTTCCTATGCATTGGGATTTTGTGAGCAAACAACTTGTGGGACCAAGAATCAACTTGCATAGGAAGGTAAAACAAGCATAAGTTCAAAACTTTAAGCACATGGAGAGGAAACTTGATATTATTGCAATTCCTACAAGAATATATTCCTCCCTCATAATAATTTTCAGTAGCATCATGAATGAATTCAACAATATAACCAGCACCTAAAGCATTATTTCATGATCTACAAGCATAGAAAATTTACTACTCTCCACACAAGCAAGATTCTTCTCATGAATAATAGTGGGAGTATCATAAGAGACTCGAATACTATAAATTGTTTCCACATTAAAAGAGTAATGTTCAGAGAAGGGGTAATCATGATCATGACAAGTTTTATAAATATAATCGCTACTTTTTATAGCATAAGTATCATCACAATAATCATCATAAGTAGGAGGCATGCTATCATCATTATAAACTTGCATATCAAAACTTGGGAGACTAAAAATATCATCTTCATTAATCATAGCTTCCCCAAGCTTAGGACAAACATTAATTGCAGCAAATATATTCTCAAAAACATCATCTTCATCAAACATAGCATCCGCAAGCTTGGGCCTTTTCATATCATAAGCATAATCACTCTCATAATTAATAGTATGGATAGCACCAATAGTATAGCAATTATCATATTCTTCCAAGCGAGTGCCAAAAAGATTTTCAAGATCATAAGAAGTATCATTATCTTCCACAATTATATTTTCATGAGGCACAATAGTAATAGGAGCAGCATTATTTGGGAGACATATCTTTTTACCTCTCTTCTTTTTTCTTTTCTTCTTCTTCACCACATCATGCGTGGGTTCAATCCTCTTTTTGGAGATCCTTATTAATGAGATTGGTTGAATAGAGGGCTCCTCTTCGTTACCTGATTCATCATAAGAAATAATAGGAGAATATTGGAAAGTCTCTTCCCTTTCGTTAGCATTCTCTTCATCTTCTATTTGTTTTCTTTTCTTTATATAATTGGCAATATAAGGATTTTCAATGCAATTCACCGTGCAATACATATAAATATTCTCCAGATCAAAATGAAGAACTTTATCAAGTTGGAATACCCTCAGTTATACGTTTCATTTCTTCATAACCCAAGAGCAAACTAAGTTCATTACGATGTGCAAGGGAAATCAAGTCATCACAATTTTTGGACACGATACGGTCATGAAACAATTTACATTTGATATTTAAATGACCATGTTCTTTGCAAAGTTCGCAAGTATGGGTAAGATATCTTAAATTTTCAGCACATTCATCTAGCTCTTCTTGCAACAATTTGGTTTCTAAGTACTTATGCCCCTTGCAATATCTATCTTCCCTATTTGGTGTGTACTTGCAAACATGCACTCCACAAAAATTGACATGTTTATAGGAGGCATTTTCATCATAACTAGTGCAATCATCATTAGCATCATGGGTATTCAAAGAATTCATACTAACAACATTGCAATCATGCTCATCATTCAAAGATTTAGTGCCAAACATTTTATAGATTTCTTCTTCTAGCACTTGAGCACAATTATCCTTTCCATCATACTCACGAAAGATATTAAAAAGGTGAAGCGTATGAGACAAACTCAATTCCATTTTTTGTAATTTTCTTTTATAAACTGAACTAGTGATAAAATAAGAAACTAAAAGACTCGATTGCAAGATCTAAAGATATACCTTCAAGCGCTAACCTCCCCGGCAAAGGCGCCAGAAAAGAGCTTGATGTCTGCTACACAACCTTCTTCTTGTAGACGTTGTTGGGCCTCCAAGTGCAGAGGTTTGTAGGACAGTAGCAAATTTCCCTCAAGTGGATGACCTAAGGTTTATCAATCCATAGGAGGCGTAGGATGAAGATGGTCTCTCTCAAGCAACCCCGCAACCAAATAACAAAGAGTCTCTTGTGTCCCCAGCACACCCAGTACAATGGTAAATTGTATAGGTGCACTAGTTCGGCGAAGAGATGGTGATACAAGTGCAATATGGATAGTAGATAATAGTTTTTGTAATCTGAAATTATAAAAACAGCAAGGTAACAAGTGATAAAAGTGAGCGTAAACGGTGTTGCTATGTGTGGAAATAAGGCCTAGGGTTCATACTTTCACTAGTGTAAGTCCTCTCAACAATACTAACATAATTGGATCATAAAATTATCCCTCAACATGCAACAAAGAGTCACTCCAAAGTCACTAATAGCGGAGAACGAACGAAGAGATTATGGTAGGGTACGAAACCACCTCAAAGTTATCCTTTCCAATCAATCTGTTGGGCTATTCCTATAAGTGTCACAAACAATGTAACATCCCAAAATTCTAAATTTTGGAATGTTATAATAAATAGATAGATTTGATTGATTGTTTGATTGATTGTCTGAAAGTGAGTGAAATTCGAAACTTTTTGAAAGTTAAATGAGAGGGAATAAAAGGACTTTCCCAAACTTTCATTTTTGCATTTTGCTCTCCATGAATTCAAATACTTTTTTTTCATCACGAAACCCTGGAGAGAAGATGACATGACTTCTTCCATTTAAAATGAAAAGGGTGTTTGAAAAATATTTGAATTCCATTGGGAAATATTTTCCCAATTCAGAAACTTTATGCAACTCAATGATTTTCATGAGAGAAGATAAAATGACTTCTTCAAATTATGAAATATGAGTTGGGAGTTTCAAAGGATCAATTTCAAGTCCTTTTGGAATTAATTTTCAATTTGGATTTATTTGAGTTTTATTCAAATTATTTTTCTCCAAAAATAAAATATATGGAAAATAGGGTAACATGATTCCCTACATTATAAAATTGGAGAAAAATTAATTTGAAATCATTTTGGTATTTTTTTAAAATGATTTTACTTGGATTTTAATAGACCAGTAGCACTCTTTGATTTATCTGAATTTGTGTGGATTTTATTTGAAGTTATAAAAATGTTCATGTCATAGAAAATCTTTTTCTAAAAATTTTGATATATTATATGCCTATATAATATTTTTAATTATTTTGCTTTTATTATTTTATTTGTCTGGAAATGTTTAAAAAAAACTCCTTCCCCGACTGGGCCGGCCAGCCAACCGGGCCAGGCCGCAGCCCAGCCGCGCCGCACCGCCCCCAAGCTCGGGACAAAGTCCCGAGCATCGCCGCCGCCGGCCGGACTCCGCGTCGACCTCGCCCCTCCCCCACGCCACCGCCCTCCCCTGCCCTCTTTAAAAGGCCCCCCCGAGACCCCTGGGTCCCGTTTTCGCCGCCGCCGCCGCCCATCGCCAGATCCGCCGCCGCTGCCGCCGTTCAACCGTCGCCGCCGCTGTTCTGCGCCATCGCCTCGCCGCGCCTCCACCCCGCGCGCCACCGCCACCACCTCGCCGCCCTCGCTCCCCGTGCTGCCATCGCCCCGCGCTGCCCTCGCCCTCGTCGCGAAGCCGCACCGCGCCGGAGCTCGCCGTCGCCGCTGCCCCGTCTCGCCGGAGTTGACCGCCAACGCCGGTCCGATCCGCCCAATCCACGAACCGCTGTAAACCGGTAATAAAACCGCCCGGTTCGCCTTTTTTTAGGGTTCGATTTCCGTTTAAAAACTCGTTTATTTATTTATTTAGTTAATTTACTTAGCGAACGTTCATCAGATTAGATTCGATAGCGAACGATTTTCATTCTGTAAGTTTCTGTAACGAACGCTCGCTTTTTAGTCCTTTTCCCTTTTCTTTTAGTTTTCTGCCAGGGACTCGTTTGTGAATATTTTATTTACAGATTGGCCCCTGATTTTCAAACGATCATAACTTTTTGCTCGTTAGTCGGAATTAGACGAAACCAACGCTCACGTCTTCGTTATGACCCCCTCTATCCAGTAATCCAACTCAAACATGTTTTTGAAAAATTTAAAATTTGAATTAGATCAGTTTTGAATTCAAACTTCGTTTGATCATAACTTGAGTTTCGTAGCTCCGTTTGAGTTGATTCTTTTTGCAAATCAAAGCTCTTGACCTAAACATTCTGATAAGGCCAAATTCACATAATTTTGGTACTGTTAGAAATTGTTTTATGTTGCAAGAGTTATTTGCTTGGTTTTGATGTTTCCGGATCGTCTTCTTCGTTCTTTCTGATCTTTGGAGTGATTGCTTATGTGTGGTTACTATTGCTTGCTTATGATAGATTGACCGGAGTGTGACGAGTAGAACTATCAAGAGTTTTGAGTGCGAATCATCTTCATCAACATTGCAGGCAAGTTCACACTTTGATCATACCTCTTTCATACCCAGTTTTTATTGCATTAGATCAATCCTCAAACATTGCATGATTAGGATCTAATTAAATTGTGGGATGGGAAGTAGTTGAGGTAGTACCTATTACCTGATTATTATCAAACCTTGGGAGTTACTTTTACGTTATGCTTATATTGCCATGCTATGCTCGTAGACATGGTTGGGTATGAGTGAAATCCATGACAGATGTGAGATTGTTATTTAATGGTTCAACTTAAGGTGGCAACTTGAATACACATCTGGGTGGATTGCTAGGGGAACCCTGGGGATATACCAGTGGACTTGCCCGGACACCTAGGGATATACCAGTGTTGTCCTAGGAGATCCCGGGGATATACCGTGTGATCATCCTACGGTCCGCCACCCAGGCTCAAAGGGATCATGAGATTATTCATACTAGAAACTTCCGTGTGCAGCCACAAGCCATTATGGGCTATGGCATAGTTGATTAAGTCGTGCGAACTCTTACAGGGTAGACTAGCAGATGTAGGGGAAAGTAGGTGTACCGGTCTATCCAACGTAAGGTGCTAGCGCTTCTGAAAGGCTATGTCTCGGTCATCCGTTTCTCAAACACCATGTAGTGCGAGGAAACCAACGGAGGAGATCGAGTCTTGTGGGAAAAAGTGCGCAAACCTCTGCAGAGTGTACAAACTAATCATGATTAGCCATGTCCCCGGTTATGGACATCTTGAGTATCTAGTTCGTGGATTATCCTGTTGATCTCATCACATTACTTTAAATGAATATTGTTGGGTTTAATGATGTTACTTAATTGGGATTGAGAATGCTGTCAACCATTCTCAATGTTCAACAACCACCATGATAGTTAATTAAAATGTATTCCTTTGCAGTAGGGAAAAATTGGCTTTACGCAAAAACCTTATAACCATAGAGCTTTTCCACCAGCCAAATATGCATGTAGTGATAGCCTTTATTCATCATTCTCTATGGTGTGAATTTGCCAATACATTCAATGTACTGACCCTCTATGGCTGCAACGTCTCATGTTGCAGGATTATCTTACGACGAGTAAGTGATACGTTAGGGTTACGATTTCTACACTCAACTTTGCCGTTGGTGTTGATGGGAATCCACAACCTTGTTACTTCCGCTATTTTTGGATTTGAGGTAATAGTATTTACGTTACTTATACATGTGATTTACCTCTGTTATAAATCCTCGAGTACTGTGTGTGTCAGCATACCGATCCAGGGATGACACTTAAGCACAGAGACTTGACCCATTCAAGTCGGGTCG